>NC_079443.1:53911888-53919388 GCF_903798145.1 Danio aesculapii | reverse complement strand
CCGAGAATAGATGACTTGTTGAGAAGCGAATCAATCCGAGCAGCTGACTGAGTCTCAGCTCATTGAATATTCATGAGCATCACCAGCTGCCCTATTGAATGTGTTTTAAAGAGCACTGAGCTGAATGGCTGACTCCTTTATCACATGTTTTCAGACATGACCATCACGAGAACTTGATTTGTGTTAAAACTGTGGGTTAACTTGCTGCTTCATCTGGATTTACTCATTCATTCATTTTCTTTTCAGCTTAGTCCCTTTATTAATCTGGGGTCGCCACAGCGGAATGAACCGACAATTTATCCAGCATTTGTTTTACGCAGTGGATGCCCTTCCAGCTGCAACTCATCACTGGGAAACCCATACACACTCATTCGCACACACACACACACTATGGACAATTTAGCTTACCCAATTCACCTGTACCGCATGTGTTTGGACTGTGGGGGAAACCGGAGCACCAGGAGGAAACCCACGCGAACGCAGGGAGAACATGCAAACTCCACACAGAAACTGACTTTGACTCAGCCGAGGCTCGAACCAGCGACCTTCTTGCTTATTATTATTGTTTTTGTTGTTGTTGTTGTTATTTTATCATTATTTTTGTTGTTGTTATTACTAATAATATTATTGTATTTCCATAATAGTTTTCATCATTATTTAAAACTATTATTTCATTCCTGTCATTTCATTATTTAATCACAATTTTTATTTTAAACTAAGTTAGAAACTAAAACTACAAGTAAATCTTGCACAAAAATTGAGAATTTGCAAAGTTATGGAAAATAACATGTTCAGTTAAACTTGACGTTATGTACAACATTTCCTTTCCAGAGAAGAATTGGAAATGTTTCAAATATAATATAATATAATATAATATAAATATAATATAATATAATATAATATAAATATAATTCAATATAATATAATTTAATATAATATAATATAATATAATATAATATAAATATAATTCAATATAATTTAATTTAATATAATATAATATAATATAATATAAATATAATTCAATATAATATAATTTAATATAATATAATTTAATTTAATATAATATAATATAATATAATATAATATAATATAATATAATATAATATAATATAATATAATATAATTCAATATAATTTAATTTAATATAATATAATATAATATAATATAATATAATATAAATATAATTCAATATAATATAATTTAATATAATATAATTTAATTTAATTTAATTTTATATAATATAATATAATATAATATAATATAATATAGGAGACGCAGTGGCGCAGTAGGTAGCGCTGTCACCTCATAACAAGAAGGTCGCTGGTTCGAGCCTCGGCTGGGTCAGTTGGCGTTTCTGTGTGGAGTTTGCATGTTCGAGTGGGTTTCCTCTGGGTGCTCCGGTTTCCCCCACAGTCCAAAGACATGGGGTACAGGTGAATTGGGTAGGCTAAATTGTCCGTAGGGTATGTGTGAATGAGTGTGTGTCAATGGGTATCCGCTGCATAAAAAACATGCTGGATAAGTTGACGGTTCATTCTGCTTTGGCAACCCCGGATTAATAAAGGGACCAAGATGAAAAGAAAATGAATGAATAATATAATATAGTATAGTATAATATAATATAGTATAGTATAATAAAACAAAGTATAATATAATATAATATAGTATAATTTAATATAGTATGGTATAGTATAATATAATATAGTATAATATAATATAGTATAATATAATATAATATAGTATAATATAATATAATATAATATAATATAATATAATATAATATAATAAACCATAATATAATATAATATAATATAATAAAATATAATATAATATAATATAGTATAATATAACATAGTATAATATAATATAATATAATATAATATAGTATAATATAGTATAGTATAATATAGTATAGTATAGTATAGTATAATATAGTATAATATAGTATAATATAATATAATATAATATAATATAATATAATATAATATAATATAATATAATATAATATAATATAATATAATATAATAATTAGTATGTTTTATTTACAACTTCGAATATTCATTTTGGAGCGACACGGTGGCTCAGTGGTTAGGACTGTCAGCTCACATCAAAAAGATCTCTGTTTTGAGTCCTGGCTGGGTCAGTTGGCATTTCTGTGTAGAGTTTGCATGTTCTCCTGGTGTTGGCATGGGTTTCATCTGGGCATCCTCTGTGTAAAACATATGCTGGAATAGTTGGCAGTTCATTCCGCTCTGGCAGCCCCTGATAAATAAGGAATTAAGCCGAAGGAAAATGAACGAATGAATGATTTTTTATTTGTATCATGTCTATTTATCTATGCTTGTAGGTTGTTTATTATGTTTTGTGCATGTGCACTGCTCTACAGAATCATTGCAACCATACTAAAATTATTAATTCCAAATAGGACTATTCAATTCATCTGCTGAAACTGTATTCATATCGCAATATATATATCACAGAATAACATATCGCAATGTTACATTTCTTTCAATATCGAGCAACCCTAAAATCTGCCATCGGTATGGACCAGTATTTGAAACCATAACCCAATCCAATTCCATTTTTTGAAGTTAGTTATACCCGCTAACTTTGCTAAACGCTGCTACTTTGTTAAAAGTGTAAATATTAAATAACAAACTTCATGGATGTCCTGGTCGTCTTCAATAAGGAACATCTGGCCTTGTGTTTTTCCAAGCCTCATTTTCTCTTTACTGAGGTGCCAACCAGCGGGTGTAAAGTCACATGAGAGGGCAAATTTTGGTTTTAAACAACCTCAGACGAGCTCGGCTCCCCTCAAGCCCTAAAAACCAACAACACAAACATGTAATTATAGATGTGCTGATTCAGAGATCATGGGGAACGTTTGGTTAAAGGCTACCAATTAGGTTTTGGAGGGAATTTCCTCCCCAACATAGTCGACTATGGAGCCAAAGTTGGATTTTAGAAGAATCATTCATCTAAAAATGAACATTTCTTTATCATTTACCCAATGTTATGTCATTCCATATTAAAATGACTGAGTTTCTTCTGTGGAGGAGTCAGAATGAGAATAAGCTCATGCTGTCATGCATGGGAAAGCCACCGGAAATTATTATTATTTGCAGCTGTGCATTACTAAGAAAGTTGCAGTTTGTGATGCCAAAACTGCTGCAGTATGTGTGAAAGCGCTGTTTATAAAAGAGCATTACTTTCATGGTTCTTTAATAGGCCTTTTTCAGCTTGTGAGTAGAGGTAATAATCCACAATTGTGGATGTAAAAGCTGATGGGACGTTTTCTCTTGTGTTCTGTATTTATGGATGCACCACAAATGAAAATTCTGGACCAAGAAGCCTGCCTGAAAACTCTGAATCCTCATAATACTTGTTTATTTCCATTAAATAATCTAAAGCAGTTGCTTCAGGAGGGGCAGCATGGTGTCGTAGTGGGTAGCACAATCACTTCACAGCAAGAAGGTCGCTGGTTCGAGCCCCGGCAGGGTCAGTTGGCATTTCTGTGTGCAGTTTGCTTCGGTTTCCCCTACAGTCCAAAGACATGCACTATAGGGGAATTGAATAAGGTTGCAGCTGGAAGGGCATCCGCTGTGTAAATTAAGTGCTGGATAAGTTGGCAGTTCATTCCGCTGTAGTGACCCCGGATTAATAAAGAGACTAAGCCGAAAAGAAAATGAATGAATGAATGAACAAATTCAGAAACTAAAATGTCGGAATGTGAGGGTGTTTGGGTGTTTCCCAGTACTGGGTTGCGACTGGAAGGGCATTCGCTGTGTAAAACATGTGCTGGAATAGTTGGCGGTTCATTCTGCTGTGGCGACCCCTGATAAGCGACTTAGAAAAATGAATGAATAAATGAACTTGTGATTCAAACAGGCTTTTAAGGGCACCTGTGATGCAGAATCCTCTTTTGTAAGCTGTTTGGACAGAAGTGTGTGTAGTATAGTGTGTCCACAGACATATTAGAGTCATAGAAACACAACAATTTAGTTTTTAATTTCCTGACGTTAAAATGGGATCCAAATCCAAGTGATTTTTTTTAAGGGCGGCATAGGACGTGACAGAGGAGTTTGCTTTTCTCCGCCCACCTAATTAACAGCTGCGTATTTACATGTCTCAATAGTAACGCATATTAGCATGTCCACAGAACCCCAGTAGCAAAGAAACTAGGATTAAAAAGATCTGTTCAGCTCTCTGTGATCAGCTGCACCTCAAGAATGAGTTTAAAACATGTCTGTAATAAAGACTGTAAAATCGCTGTAATTCATAACTGCTGGAATCAGCACAGCCGTATAGTGTCAGTACAACTACATACGAGGACGCTACAATCACACAACAGGAGTCCCGGTTTGTGGACGCTAAATCTGGTTTATTTTGTACAGTAGCATTATGGATACAGCAGTGGATATTAACGTGTATCCTGTCACATTTTGCCGCAAAAGCAATCCAAAATTAAGTGTGTGTGTGTGTGTGTGTGTGTGTGTGTGTGTGTGTGTGTGTGTGTGTGTGTGTGTATATTGTGAAATATGTCCCTCATCATTTCAGAAAGGCTTGAATAAATTTAATAATTTCCCTTCGGCTTAGTCCCTTATTCATCAGGGGTCACCACAGCGGAATGAACCGCCAACTTATTCCAGCATATGTTTTACACAGCGAATGCCCTTCCAGCTGCAACCCAGTACAGGGAAACATCTATACGCACTCATTTACACACACTTCAGCCAATTTAATTAATCAATTCTCCCAACACGGGGAGAACATGCAACCTCCCGGAAATGCAAACTGGCCACGCTGGGACTCAAACCAGCGACCTTCCTGCTGTGAGCCGACAGTGCTAACCACTGAGCCACTGTGCCGCCTCCTCAAATAAACTTACTTGCTGTATTTGACTCATAAACTTGAATGTAAAACTTTCGCTCTGTGGCCAAGAAGATGTAATGCGCCGAGAATTCAGTGCATCCCTCTTGTAAATAGCTGAATATTCCTTCAGAACCACAGGTGTGAGAATAAAAATGTAAAGCGAGCACAGATCACGCATAAACGAAAGCCATGCGTGTGGAAAGCAGCGAGGTTGTGCCTCATTGATATTTTGAGTGTTTATAGTGGGCTTAATGGAGTTTATTCCTCTATATTCCCTCCTGATGGTGGGCCTGTCATTGACTTGTTCTGTAAAATGGGTCAACACACCGATTGATCGACACATATAGAAGTGTATTTGGGTTGTGGCTCTGAATCAGTGACCTCTCAGTGACAGAAAGTGGGTCAGTGTTGCAGTTTGCAAGAAGAAATAATACTTTATATAGACATGATAAACAATTAGATGTAAGAGAGTGTGCATTACAGTGATTTTAGTACAGTCTTAAACAATATTACCAAGAATAATGCCAAAAGTTAACATTTCTTTGTAATTTACCCAAGTATAGTATTATAGTAGTAGTACTGTGTATAATAGTGCCACAATTAACCCTAAACGTGTTTTTAATGCTGTAGAATTACTTTTTTAATTACCCAAAGAACTGAAGTCTAAAAGGGATACAGCTGTGGATAATCACGTCACACTGTACAATAATAACTCATATTCTTACATCACTGTGAGGGTGGGGTTTAGGCTTGTGGGAGGAGTAGACGTTAATAAAATACAATTTAATGGGTAATTTAATAAATGACATAATTCTCATTAATGACGGCACGGTGGCTCAGTGGTTGCTTGTTCGAGTCCCAGCTGGGTCAGTTGGTGTTTCTGTGTGGAGTTTGCATGTTCTCCCCGTGTTGGCGTGGGTTTCCTCCGGGTGCTCCGGTTTCCCCCGCAGTCAAAACACATGCGCTATAGGGGAACTGATTAACTAAATTGGCCGTTGTGTGTTTGTGTGTGTGCGCGTGTGTGTGTGTGTGTGTGTGTGCGCGCGCGCGTGTGTGTGTGTGTGAATGAGTGTCTATGGGTGTTTCCCAGTACTGGGTTGCAGCTGGAAGGGCATCTGCTGTGTAAAACATATGCTGGAATAGTTAGCAGTTCATTCCGCTGTGGCGACCCCTGATAAATAAGGGACTAAGCCGAAGGAATATGAATGAATGAATGAAGATTGTTGCAAGTATGCTGTCATGACTTTTTGATCATATATATATATATATATTAGGGGTGTAATGGTTCACAAAAATCACGGTTCGGTTCGATACGTCACGGTTCGGTATGTTTTCGATACAGCAAAAAAATAAAAAAGCCAGAAGTTTTCTCGTATTTAAATTTTTTTATGTATTAAAATTAACAACATAAAAGTTTGATCTTGTTTTTTTTCTTTTACTTTAACAGTAATAGAGCTATACTGCCGGGGTTTCTGCTTAGCAGCAAATAAAACAAATCCTTCTTCATACTCAAAACCAAAAAGCTTCCTATATAAAACAAATATAATATTGTAGGAGTTAAACAAATAAAAACAAAAGAACAGTTTAGTTGTCATATGGAGCTCAGTTTTAATCTATTTTAAGTATTTTTTATTTTCAGACAGATGAGTGTCCACCTGTCCTTCAGACAGCACAGATCTGCTTGATTTGACTGTCACCTGCCATTTTACTGGATCTGACAGCAGGAATTATCTGACTGAAATGGGCTTATGAAGGAATAATGTAACAGGGCTCTGTTACATTTTACATTTTCTGAAAACCCTGAAATTTCCACTACCGATTAAGGTCTCATATCCAGAGCTATGAATGTACCGATCACCTCAGTGATTTGTTTGAATCTGTAGGAATTGCCTGTCTGAATGCTGTTCCAGTTACTGATTCCGTGATGTCAGTGTAAATGAGTAGATATGCTCCAATATTACCGCTATAATAGCTTATTGTCATGGCAGATGTTTTTTTTTTTCCACCACTCTTGGTGGCGGTGATAGGTGCGTGACGTATCTGAAGAGCGGTGGAGGTTTGTGCGTGTGATGTACCTGAGCGACGAGGGTGAGTTGTGCCCAACGTACCTGAAGAACTGGGAGGGAGGGAGATCAGATTGGCTGTTTTGTGTCCAAGGTTGCTGGGGCAACGGGGGCGGAGCCAGCACGAGCAGGCTGACACAGAAGGCAGCAAGATAGCTAATGAGTGCATGCTTTAATAAAGTGATATTCTGAGTTCAAAAGCGATGGTCTACTGTTTAACATGACAGCGGGGAAGACAGCATGTTGTCTGCCACGTCATTTGGGATGCCATGTTGAGCGTTGCTGCACTGAAAACATTATACTTTGTGCTTATTCTCTTTTATCTTTTTAGATGTTAGTCTGAATCGAATCGTTCGGTTTGTAATACGTACCGAACCGAAAGTCTCGTACCGAACAGTTCAATACGAATGCGCGTATCGTTACACCCTTTATATATATATATATATATATATATATATATATATATATATATATATATATATATATATATATATATATAGATAGATAGATAGATAGATAGATAGATAGATAGATAGATAGATAGATAGATAGATAGATAGATAGA
>NC_079443.1:53894388-53906888 GCF_903798145.1 Danio aesculapii | reverse complement strand
GCGCTCTGAGTTTACCAACTATGACCACTTCTGCTGCGGAGAAACATGTAAATGTGAAAAGGCTCCGTTGCTGTAGTTCCCCAAAGTTTTGGTCTGCTAAAGCCTGATTGTTTAGTTGAAATATCCCTAGTAGGCATGTTAATTTCTAAAAAACCTGTGATCGATGTTCATTAAAATGAACGATCAGTTAATCGTTAATCAGCACTCCATCATAAGCCCAATATAGTGTTGAATGATTTAATGTTTTGATAACTAACGATCCACCCAAGCCTTTTCCATTCGGAGAATTGCAGTTATTAAAAGCTTCGTCCTTTATAAATGCTCCGTTTATAAAATACATAATTTACTAATCTAGGCTACTGAAGAATCAGCCTAATATACATTATGATCCTTGCATAATAATCGCAGCACAACAAGCGAAGATTTCAGTTTATATATAAAACTATACTAATAAAAAAATGTAAGAAACCTCAAGTAATTGAACTTTCATTCATTCATTTTCCTTCGGCTTAGTCGCTTATTTATCAAGGGTCGCCACAATGGAATGAACCGCCAACTATCCCAGCTTATGTTTTACACAGCGGATGCTCTTCCAGCTGCAACCCAGTACTGGGAAACCCATACACACTCATTCACACACATGCACACTACAGCCAATTTAGTCAATCATTTCCCCTATAGTGCATGTGTTTGAATAGTGTGGGAAACCGGAGCACCTGGAGTAAACCCACGCCAACACGGGGAGAACATGCAAAATCTAAACTATTATATACAGTTGTAGGCTACAGGCTAAATAAAGATACCTGAACATCAATGCGGCACGTGCTTCTGTTTAAAGCTTCTGTGAAGATCAGATTATATATTACAGACCACACAATATCATTAAAACTGATGCTTGCTGTCAACCATACTACATTATTTTAGTGCATTTGTCTTTTCTTTGAAATCTGTAACACCACTATTGTCCTTAGTCGCCACTGAAATGACCAGATTTTGTATTTAATGTATTTTAAATTTAGATTTTTCTTCCGGTTAGCACACAGAAGCTAAATTGTGGCCAGTTTTACTTATTAAACACTCCTCGCCTGAACTCGCTGTGAGTGAGACGGAGAAAATGAAAGCACATCAGCACAGAGGAAACACTTAATGCTCAAGGCATAGGGCTCTATTTTAACCATCTTAGCGCAAAGTCTAAAGCGCATGGCGTAAAAGCGTTAAGCATCGTCCGAATCCACTTTTGCTATTTTAAGGACAGAGTCAGAGTGTCATCTCTCATTCCCTTTAAGAGTCAGTTGCATCGCGCCATGGTGCATTTGCTATTCACATGTTGGGCTTTGTAAATGTAAAAACTGAAGCTTCACTAGAGAGAAAACAGTGAAACAGAGCATCTGCAGCTCGAGGATAAAGAACGAGCCTCCTCCATTCAGCCTCTTTACTTTCTCTTTATTTTTACTCTTTACTCCTTTACTTTGGTGGAGTAAGGAAACGGTGTTGTACTCACTCCACTGAACACATCCATTAGTCCACATATTTAATTTCCTTTGATAAGCTCAAAGATTTGTGTCTAAACTATTTCTAAATTCAGTTCTAATCTCCAGCAAAGGACTAAATGAACAATAATAATGAAGTGTGGTCAAAACACTGAGTTATATCCAAACACACGTCCTGTTCTTATGCCCCATATGGTGATGCAGACGTCTCCAAAACCCCACAGGTGGACAAATCTACACTTGTGTTTATTAAAACAGATATAAATCTGCATATAATCAATAATACTGCTACTAATAATAACATTATACAGATGCAGATCGTCATGAATAAACTGAAAAAGCCCCCCGAGGTGAAGAAGGCATGGAGGCAGTGGTGTTTATATTGATGTAGGAAATAATCATGTTTGTAATATTTTAATCCTTTAACTGTTGTAAAGATATTTGTGTATTGCTCTACATCCTGTGTGTATTCAGCAGTGTGTAAGTGTTTTGGACCTGCATAGGCACATAACTAACACCTCTCTGCTGGACTTTACAGCAGCTTTTAGTTGGTCAATGGTGCTGTTGGTCTATTTCAGTTCCTCAAAATAGCAACACACCAACAATGCGCCTTAACACACCTCCTTTATAGACCAGCACACACATGAGTCCACAGAGTCGCGTAAATGGATTTACAATTTAAACACCGTGAAAATTACTGTTGCGCTGGTCTGAAAATAGCAACAAATCGCGCCATACATGTTGCGCCTTATTGCGCCAGGTGTGTGATAGGGCCCATTGTCTTTAAAATAATGACTTATGTTAAACATGTAGCAAATATATGTCTAAAGTTTGTGATAAAAACTCTCAATAAACTTTTTCCAGTGCAGGAAAACGCACAAGTCCATGCACAAAATCTGCTTTAGCCTGTAGATCTTTTGTTTAGTTCTCCTGTTTCAGTTCTTTCTCTCATTTCTCCCTCCATCTGCTCCTGCTTTCCCTTCCGTCATTCATTGTCCAGGGAGCGTCTTCCCCCTTTTCTTTGCATGTCTTGGGTTCTCATGGGTCGGGCAGCAGATGGAAGGCTAGTTTGTGGCCGGTGGTTTTATGCTATTATGCTAATATATGCATGGTGGACTTCAGTGTTGTGAGGGTCTCCTCCTCCTCCTCCTGCATTGGCATTGTGCTGGTCTGGGAATGTGTTGGCGATTCTGTGCAGACGTGACTGGGAAACAACTTTAGTTGGACACACAGCGTCTATGAGGCTGCAGAGCGAGACGACAATGTAAAGATATTGCAGAAAGAGAGCAAGAGAAACACGCAAACCAAAGGGATTGGCAGAGTTTTGGATGAAGATTTTATTTTTTTGTAGTTGTTGATTTGTGGCAAACAGCAATGGAAAATTCATATGACGAAACTGAAGATGAACGGCAGGAGAAACGAGGTACATTTGAGTCGTTGAATCATTTAATCAATTAATTCAATAATTCAGACAAATTTAGACTTTCTATTTTTATTTTAATTCATAAATAATGTATTTTGTCTACAATTTAACTCACTCAATACACATTATGCCTTAAATTTATTAGTTGAATCTTATTAACTTTTCTAGTCATCTCAGCTTACGTCAATCAAACTGACGAAAAATATTAAGTTAAACTTTGTATAACATTAAAAATGTGCTTGAAACCTGATTAACTTATTAAAACAACTTAAAGCAAAACGAAATATAGATGTCATTACATTTTACAACATGTTTGTTGACGATATTTGGATGCTTTTACGAAGATCTGATTTATTTGCATGAGTGTGAGCGACAGCCAATACAGTAGCTGTGTTTTCATCCACCTATTTTTATGTGCATTTTGGATTATTACATAAAAACGCTTAATGAAAACATCAAGATGTGCTTACAGTTTGAAAATGCATTAAAAAAACATGCAGAAATAGTAGTAAGGTTTTATTTGATGAGAAATAAAGTGCATAAATTATAATGGAAACAAATTTGTTGAATGAATTCCAGCATGAGCCTAAAAATATTTATTTGTGATGACAAAAATAATGAAAAACAAAACAAAAATCCTATAAAAAAAGCCGCCGCATTGCGTTCATTGCATTTCGTCTTCTGAGGCGCAACTCATTTATTAGAGAAGAAAAACACCATAGTGGCGAATCAAATCTCCATTTTTCTCTCTGATATTGTTAGGAAGTGATGATTTTGTTCTCTTTCGTTCATTGGATGGAAACGCCGCATTATTTGCTAATGTTTTATTCGATAATCCAGTTTTACGCATAAATCCAATTTATATCTTTGGATGCAAACAGCTGTTGTTTCTGGTTATTTAACTGGTTTAGCTGGTTATTTAATCTATTGTTCTGTTTATCTCTCACTTCATTTGATTATATTAAAAACATTTAGGATTGTGCGAAAGTGAGTACATTTACATGATAAGCAGTTATCGGATTTTAATACGATTAAGACAATACTCTGATTAAGAGTCTACCATGTAAAAAGCGATTTCTGATTACCTTAATCTGACTTTCAAGAGTTCACACTTAACCAGTCTGATCTCACGAGAAAACGTAAGTCAGTTTAGTGGCTAATTCGTCGAGTTCAGTCGTACGAAATTGTACGATTTTAAAAAGGAGGCGTGGCACCTAACCCCACCCCTAAACCCAACCGTCATTGGGGGATGAGCAGATTGTACGAATTAGATCGTACGAATCAATACGAATTAGCCACTAAATCAAAAAGTTACGAATTGCCGTGAGATTGTGTTGACTTAACTGATGATTGATTATAAAGAGTGTTTGGCATGCTGTCCTGGGAGAGAGCCCTGAGCTTCAATGTGATATAGATCTCGAGAACTCCCCTGCTGTTTATGGCTAAAGACAAATTAGGGATTGCTATGGAGAGATATACTGCTGGCTTAGAGCTCATCTGTGGTGCCAATTTTGGTGCACTGAATTCACTTATGTTACATGTGTCTGGACAGTGGAGGGAAACCGAGGAACCCGGGGGAAACCCACGCGATGTAAAGTCCGCACAAAAATGTCAACCGGCTTGGTAAGGACTTGAACCAGTGACATTCTTGCTATGAGGCAACAGTGCTAACCACTGGGCCACTGTGCCGCCCTATCTAGGAAAAGATGGAGGAGTAGGGGTGGAAGGAGGATTCGTTAAGGCGACGATAACCGAGGAACTCTGGTTATTTATAGTGACTTAAGAATGGTCTGATTGGTGAATCATATGTTAGCTAATGCGGGACAAGCCGTGGTCAATCATGAGCATGTGATCCTCTTGAAATTAGTTAATAAATAAACTTCACAAAGTCATAATCGAACTAAACAGAAATAGAATTAAGACATGTGGTGGAGTATTCCTGTTTTATTGACATCATTGAAGTGCAGTACAGCCATGTAAACACCGCAATTAAACTATTACCATCGTGTAGGACTTTCGCCGCATTTTGCAACAGGATACACACACGGTTGTTTGGCACTATTCTCTGCACCTACTGAGTCGTTGAAGGACCACAGACATCATCGTGAAATGCTGAGGTTTTTTTCCTACGGCGTGCGGTAACAAATTCCATTAAAACAACACTCTTCCAGCAGTTCATCCTCGCATCCGATATCTCGTTTGTCAGGGGGGCATGCCTGAAATGTTCCTGAATGAATGTGAAAGTGCCAAACTGCAGTTAAAGTTGACAAATTAAAAATGAAACGTCACCAATTACATGAAACTCCGGAGGAAATGTGAATAGCGTGGTGAAGCAGTGACGTTATGTGAACTATAGGATCATGAAAGGAACATTAAAAAACAACTCGTGTAAACACCTTAATCATATTATCGGCTTATTCAGATTAATTACTGATGTCCATGTAAGTGTAGTCAGTCACAGTTATGATTTTTGATAGTTTTGCTAGATATGGTTTGCTAATTATGTTTTGTGCTGGTCTTGGGCCTGTTGCGGATGTTTCCTGTTGCAGCAAGTCCCTGTCTTAATAAGTGATTCACTGAATCATTTATTCAAATGATTCATTCAAAATGGCTGATTCATACAGAAACTAAGCAAGCGACTGTTTCTGTGAACGCATTTTTGAATCATTGAATCAAATCATTCATTCATACATTCATTTATTCATTCATTCATTCAGGAAGGAAGGAGTGCTCTTCTGAGACACATTTCGACTTTCTATTTAAATTAAAATATATATATTTTTGTCCACAATTTAACTCCGTATGAACATGTTTGTTGCATGGTTGTGTAAAACCATGCCGCTCAGTGCAGAAAAAATATAATTTTTGCTTATACGATATTACAAAATGGGGCGGCACGGTGGCTCAGTGGTTAGCACTGTGGCCTCACAGCAAGGTTGCTGGTTCAAGTCCCTGCTGGGTCAGTTGACGTTTCTGTATGGAGTTTGCATGTTTGTGCACGAACAGGAAAATGACGCTTGAGCATTGACATGCTCGTATGCGATCTCGACTTGTAATACTGCGCTCACGACATTTGTCAATGAAATAACGGCACAGGTAGTAGGTAGAACTGTAAAAAGCTCAACAGAGTCTGCCGCCAGATCCTAGAGGAAACACTGAATTGAATATTGTTAGACTCCCCAGTAAACTATAAAGCACTGTTTATTTAGCTTTTATCTTTGCACAGTCGTATTGGTGTATGAAATTGTAGTTTATTATATGTTATGCAGATGCATTGCATGGAAAAATACTTGATCATTCCAGCTATTCAAATCATCTGGTGAAATTATATTCATATCGTTATACACTACCTGACAAAAGTCTTGTCTCCTATCCAAGAACAGCAAATAATAACTCGACTTCTAGTTGATCGTTTGGTATCAGAAGTGGCTTATATGAAAAGCAAAGGCCTCTAGATTACACTTGTTTGACCCAAATAAAATCTGATCATGTCTTGATGTTGACTGATTTGATTAGGACAGTAAGGTCTGACTCTGCTTAGACTAAAGTCTTATCACTGAACCTTCAATAATGTCCAGTATAGAATATGTGCTCATGCTGCAGTGGAAACAGAATGAATATTGTGTCTGACTCCATCATGAGCTTGGAGGACTGCATCCATACATCTCTGACATGACTCAAATCACTGATTAATAAAGTCATCTGGAATGGTGAAGAAAGCCTTCTTGCAGGACTCCCAGAGTTCATCAAGAGTCTTTGTGTTCATCTTCAACACCTCTTCCTTCATCTTAGCCCAGACGTGCTCAATAATGTTCATGTCTGATGACTGGGCTGGCCAATCCTGGAGCACCTTGACCTGCTGTCAGGATCTTTGATGTGGAGGCTGAAGTATGAGAAGGAGCGCTATCCTGCTGGAGAATTGTCCCTCTCCTGTGGTTTGTAATGTAATGGGCAGCACAAATGTCTAGATACCTCAGGCTGTTGATGTTGATCATTCACTCTGCAGATCTCTCGCACGCCCCCATACTGAGTGTAACTCCAAACCATGATTTCTCCTTCACCAATCTTGATTGATTTCTGTGAGAATCTTGGCTCCATGATGGTTCCAGTAGGTCTTCTGCAGTTTTAGTGATGATTGGGATGCAGATCAACAGATGATTCAGCAGAGAAATCCACCTTCTGACACTTTACAAATGATCAACTAGAAGTCAAGATATTATTTGTTGCTCTTACAACCGAGATCCACCACAAGACGTTTGTCAGGTAGTGTATATCGCAGCAAAAACTAAATATTGCAATGTCGGATTTTTCCAATATCGTGCAGCCCTAGTGTCCCCAAATCTGTAACATTACTGAATATTAAAGTTCCCATCAAATTAAAATAAAGTTTTTTAGATACTAGTATTAGTATTTTTGGTTTTTAGGATATCTATACGCTAGTGCGCACCAAAACATTGACAAAATTCACATTTATGAGATATAAAACTAAACCAAACATGTAAATCTTGCAGTTTGTCACTTCCGCCTAAATAGATCAATGGTATTATTCCTGTCACCTCATACTTTAGTTTCTCATCAGATCTTCTGACCAATCAAATGCTTTCTAGTGTCTGACATGCCCCGCCCCCTTCTTCTCATTGGCTTTTCATTTGATGTGCTTGAGCTCACTTACTGTGATAAAACAAAATGCTAATGGCTGTTTTTAAAGGGGAGGAGCTACACTATTCCCCGCCCTCTCTTCATGTTTCGGTTGAGATCACGTTAAACACCCAATAAAAATGCACATTTCGAAGCCCGTCACGGGACCTTTAAGTAAGATGTAGGGAGACTGTAGAGCTGCTACTTTCTCAGTTGATGATCAACTTTTTTCCATGTCAGTAGTTTTTTTTTTTCATGCACCAAAGCTGTGCGAATGCGTCTGTTTAACCTCAGCTGGAGTGCAGGACACTGGCAGAGCATCAACTGCTTTCTGATGCTCTCCATTGTGTGTCTGGAGGACATGCTGTTAGTGTCCCGCTATAAAGCATCCGGAAGTGCCCGATCTTGACCTCGGTGGTCATTAGCATAGAGGTCAGGTCTGTTCTCCATCACACTGGGCTCTTTGTGTGCTGAGATCTGGACTTCTGCTGTTGTTCTGAGCGATGAGTCTGGCACTGAGTCACTAGCTCTGTTTCTGTCCGATGATGCGAATTAGATTTGTGCACTACACTTGAGTTTCGCATCAAACGTTTGTGAAATAAAGCAGCGTTTTCATCCACACACACTCCAAATATCAGACAGAAAACCAGACTCCTTTCTGCAGTAGGAGAAGCCACTGTGGGCCTTTTCCTGAAACCTTTGTCTAGTTCATCTTGAATGAATATCTGCCCATCTGCTTCTGCTGTGGAACGACTTCTCTGATGACTCTGATTGGCCAATATTTTGCTTAGCCACGCCCCTCCAACTATTAGTTTGCTATGAGTGAATGACAAAAATAAATCCTCCTTCTCTTCTCCTCTTCCTTTTCTCCTCCACCTCCTCCTCATTTTCTGCTCTTCCTTTTCTCCTCCTCCACCTCATTTTCTTTTCCACCTCCTTTTTTCCCCTCCTCCACATCCTCCATTTCTCCTCACCTCCTCATTTTCACCTTTCTCCTCCTCCTTTTCTCTTCCTGCTTGTCTCCTTTTCTTCCTCTCCTCCTTCGCCTCTTTCTCTCCTTCACCTCCTTTTCTCTTCCTCCTCTTCTCCTCCTTTTTTCCTTCTTTTTCTTTTCACTTCTTCCACCTCCACATTTTCTTCTGCTCCATCTTTTTTCACGTCATTGGCATTCTCCTCTTTTTTTCTCCTTCTCTTCCTTTCTCCTCCTCCACCTCCTCAGTTTCTTCTCCTCCACCTCCTAATTTTCTCCTTTTTCACATCCTCCTTTTCTCCTCCTCAACTCCTCCTCCTCTCCTCATTCTCTTCCTTCTTTTCTCCTCTTCCTTTTCTCATTCTCTTCCTCTTCTCCTTCACCTCATTTTCTCCTCGTCCTCCTCCTCTCCCTTTTCTCTTCCCCCTCCTCCTCCTCATCTGCTCCTTCTCTTTCGTTTCACCTCTTCCACTTTCTCCTTTTTTCCTCCTCCTCCTCCTCCTTTTCTCCTTCTCTTCATCTTCTCCTCCTACTCCTCCTTTTCTCCTTCTCTTCATCTTCTCCTCCTTCACCTCCTTTTCTCCTTCTGCTCGTCCCCCTTTTCTCTTCCTCCACCCTCTCATTATCTCCTCCTTCTCCTCCACCTTTCTTTCTCCTCCACCTCCCATTTTCTCTTCTTCCAATTCCTCCTTTTATCCTCATCCTTTTCTCCTCTTCCTCATTTTCTCCAATTCCTCCTTTTCTCCTCCTCCTCCTCATTTCCTCCTCCTCCACCTCCTTGTTTTTCCCTCCTCCACATCCTTCTTTTCTCCTCCTCAACTCCTCATTTTCTCCTTTCTCCTCCTCATTTTCTCTTCCTGCTAGTCTCATTTTCTTCCTTTCCTCCTTCTCTTCCTCTTCTCCTTCACATCATTTTCTCTTCCTCCTCTTCTCCTCCTTTTTTCCTTCTCTTCCTTTTCTCTTCCTCCACCTCCTCATTTTCTTCTTCTCCAACTCCTTGTTTTCTCTTCTGCCACATTCTCCTTTTCTCCTCAACTCCTCCTTTTCTCATTTCTCCTCATTTTCTTTTACTCCTTTTCACCTTCTCTTCCTTTTCTCATTCACTTCCTCTACTCCTTCACCTCCTTTTCTCCTCCTCCTTGACCTCTCCCCTTTTCCTCCTTCTCCTTTGCTCCTTCTCTTTATCTTCTCCTCCTTCACCTTCTTTTCTCCTCCTGCTCCTCCCCTTTTTCTCTTCATCCACCCTCTCCTTATCTCCTCCTCTCCTCCTCCTCTTCTTCTCCTCCACCTCCCCTTTTTTTTCTTCCACTTCCTCCTATTCTCCTCCACCTCTTCTCCTCTTCCTTTTCTTCTCCTCCTTATCCTTCTCTTCTCCTTCACCTCCTCCTCTTCTTCTCCTCCTCTTCACCTCCTCCTTTTCTTCTCCTTCACCTCCTCTTTTTCTCCTCTTCTCCTCCTCCTCCTTTTTTCTCCTTCACCTCCTCCTTTTCTCCTTCTTTTTCTTCCGCCACCTCCTCCTTTTCTCCTCCTTCTCTCCTCCATCTCCTTCTTCTCTCCCCCATCTCTTCCTTTTCTCTTCACCCACCTCCTCATTCTCTTTTCTCTTCCTCCACTTCTTCCTTCTCTTCTCCATCTCCATCTTTTTTCTTCCTCCATCTCTTCATCCTCTCATCTACCTCCCCCTCCTCTCCTCCACTTCCTCCTTCTCTCCTCCTCTTTTCTCTTTCTCAACCTCCTCCTTCTCTCCTCCATCTCCTCCTTTTCTCCTCTCCTCCACCTGCTCCTTCTCTCCTCCTCTTTCTTTTCCTCCACCTTCTCCTTCTCTCCTCCATTTCCACCTTTTCTCCTACTCTTCTCCAACTTTTCAATTTCTCCTCCTCCTCTCCTCCACCTCCTTCTTCTCTCCTCCATCGCTTCCATTTCTCTTTATCCACCCCTCCTTCTCTCCTTCACCTCCTCCTCCTCTCCTACATCTCCACCTCCTCCTTCTCTCCTGCCTGGTGTGAAGGGGCCTTTACTCTGGTTTGGTAGTTTGTTGTGTATCTCTGCATGAATGCTTCAGTTGAACATGAGTCTGTGTGTCTGCTTTTATAACCCAATCATCTCTCTCGCTTTTTCCACTGCCGTCAACACAAACTGAACCCAATCTGTGGCGTTTAAAGTCAGGATCCAGTTGAACATCTGAGTGTGTGTGTGTGTGTGAGAGAGAAAAGAGCGTGAGTTATGAAGGATTCAGCCGTAATCACAGCTGTGAGTCTGCATGGAAAGCTGGAAAGAGTCAAATGCGGCTCATGTTCGGGGAATGTGGCGTGTTTTTGTGTGTGTTTTTGGCAGATGTGTTTTACACTGATGTGCAATGACAGCCGCTATGTGTTTGTGGAAGAGATCTCTGTATACTAAATGCAGCATCTGCATCGTTTGACAATAAACACTGTTAGAGGGAAACTTCAGTGAAGGAATGGTATTCTGAAGTGAACAACTGTGAAAATAATTATATGATAAACACCTGGAAATGAGTTGTGTAATATTGACTCAATGCCAAACAATGCTAAAGAGGCTAATTAAATTATTATTAATAATAATAATAATAATGATGATGATAATTATAATAATAGTTAAAATAATAACATAATAATAAAAATAATAATAGATACAATATAACAATAATAATAATAATAATAGATAAAATATAATAAAATAATAGTAGTAATAATAATAGGTAAATATTATAAAATAATAATAATAATAATAATAATAATAATAATAATATGTAAAATATAATAAAATAATAATAATAATAATAGATAAAATACAATAAAATAATAATAATAATAATAGATAAAATACAATATAATAATAATAATAATAATAGATAAAATACAATAAAATAATAATAATAATAATAGGTAAAATATAATAAAATAATAGTAGTAATAATAATAGGTGAATATAATAAAATAATAATAATAATAATAATAATAATATGTAAAATATAATAAAATAATAATAATAATAATAGATAAAATACAATAAAATAATAATAATAATAATAGATAAAATATAATAATAAAAATAATAATAAAGTAATAATAATAGATAAAATATAATGAAATAATAATAATTATAATGATAATGATGATGATGATGATGATGATAATAATAAGAAAATAATAATAATAATAATACTACTAATAATAATAATAGATAAAATATAATATAATAATAATAATAATAAATAAAATGTAATTAAATATTAATAATAATAATAATAATAATAATAATAACAATAATATTAATAATAATAATAATGATAATAACGTAATTATTAGAAGAAGAATAAAAAGCAATGATTATTATTAATAATTTCTACGACTAATAGTAATAATAATTGAAAAATACAGTAATAAATCTGCACAATTGTCATTAAAAACCACATTGCATCCACATTACTTTGTAAAAGGCACATATTTTGATTCATTATCAATTGATTAGGGGCGACAGTGGTTAGCATGTTGCCTCACAGCAAGATGGTCGCTGGTTCGAGTCCCGGCTGGGTCAGTTGGCGTTTCTGTGTGGAATTTGCATGTTCTCCCTGTGTTGGCGTGGGTTTCCTCCGGGTGCTCTGGTGTTCCCCACAGTTCAAACACATGCGCTATAGGGTTTATTTACATGCGCTTTATTTTTAAATTCAAATAGATAAAAAATTGATGAAAGACAACAGAACCTGGTTGTTATTTATCTGTTTATTTATGTATGTGTTTATTTGTTTATTATATTTCTTTTATATATATATATATATATATATATATATATATATATATATATATATATATATATATATATATATATATATATATATATATTTACAATAATAATAATAATAATAATATAATACATGTTTTTGTTTGTTTTCTTATTTTTTTATTTATGTATTTATTTGTTTGTTCATTTATTACTATATATATATCTAGCTGTTATT
>NC_079443.1:53876888-53889388 GCF_903798145.1 Danio aesculapii | reverse complement strand
CTTCCACTAGCTACTGCGCCACTGCGTCGCCTTGCTCATACATTTATGAACATTTTTGTAATATTTATCTTCTAAATTCACAGACGTATTAACTTTTATGTTTTTGGTTTGACAAGCAAAAACACAACCAGTTGAAAAATCCATAGCGTTGAGCCCTGTGTGTTACATTATTTTCTGTGGTGGTTCATTCCACTGTGGCAACCTCTGATAAATAAGGGACTAAGCCGAAGTAAAATGAATGGATGAATTATTTTCTGAAGAGCTGGATTATATGCAGCGTCGCTCATTTATTCTCTTAGGTAAGGCAAGATCTTCTCTCACGGGTCATACTTAAATATCTTGAAGCATTGCAATTGGTACTCGGCCGATCACCATGATAAGGAATCCGTACTCAATATCAGCTGCAAAAATCCTGATTGGAGCATCGCTAGCTTTAGTTTCCAAAACACTTGTCTCAGTGTAGTTGACGAACGCTGAAACAAATATGCCATTGTAAAGTACATATGAAATCAAAACTAACCGTATTGCTTTTGTTAGCTCACGTTGCTAGTTCCGTTTCGAACAATTCACCCGTGTGATCTTTAATTGAAATCTGAAAATGCACTTCCTGTTTGTTTTCAGTTCAATTCTCAGATTAGGTCTGTCTTAGGTAGTGGGCGTGGCTAAAATATTTAACTCCGCCCCTACAGCTGTCAGTATTGACATCAAACAGAGATGATGAGGAGGAGGAGTCTGTTAGGTTGTAATAACTCTCCCCAAACCCTTTCACCCATCTTGCTGAATGAAACCCCTACTTTACTACATCCAATCAGCTCGCTGGAGAAAAAAAAGCCACGCCCACTATTTACTCATTTAATATGATGTTTCTCTACGAACTGCGTCTCAATACCAAAAAAAACAAACAAACTAACAGTCACAGTATCCAGTTCATGTGGACCATAAACAAAATTATATAAGTGTCCTAATGTATATAAATGTGTGTGTGTGTGTGTGTGTGTGTGTGTGTGTGTGTGTGTGTGTGTGTGTGTGTGTGTGTTTGTGTGCAGGTTGTTTTGAGTGCTGTATTAAATGTCTGGGTGGAGTGCCATACGCATCTCTGGTGGCCACGATCCTGTGTTTCTCCGGTGTGGCTCTGTTCTGTGGATGTGGACACGTGGCTCTGACCGGAACCATGACCATCCTGGAAAACCACTTCTCCAGAATCACCGCTGACCACGCCATGCTGACCGACATGTGAGTCAGCAACACTATACATGATCAGTATATACAACACACAAGGGCTGTCATTCACACATTCATTCATTTTGCTTCAGCTTAGTCCCTTGTTTATCAGAGGTCACCACAGCAGAATGAACCGCCAATTATTCCAGCATATGTTTTACGCAGTGGATGCCGTTCCAGCTGCAACCCAGTACTGGGAAACTAGAGCTGTCAATATGGCTGAAAACCAAAATACAAACTTCTTTATGCTCATAAACATATAAGTCTGATGCCACTGTAAACAGCACAAACTGGGCTACAATAATATGTTATCAGCATTTATGTACAGGTGAAGTCTGTATTATTACCCCTACTGAATATTTTTCCTCCAATTTCTGTTTAACGGAGAGCAGATCTGTTCAACACATTTCTAATCATAATAGTGTTAATAACTCATCTCTAATAACTGATTTATTTTCTCTTTGTCATGATGACAGTAAATAATATTAGACTAGATATTCTTCAAGACACTTCTGTACAGCTTAAAGTGACATTTAAAGGCTTAACTAGGTTAATTAGGGTAAAGATATTGTATAACAGTGGTTTGTTCTGAATATTGCTTAAGGGGGCTAATAATATTGACCTTAAAATATCTTTAAATAATTAAAAACTGCTTTTATTCTAGCTGAAATAAAACAAATAAGACTTTCTCCAGAAGAAAAAATATTATAGGAAATACTGTGAAAATTTCCTGAATCTGTTCAACATCGTTTGGGAAATATTAAAAAGTGAATAAAAGTTTCACAGGAGGGCGAATAACTGTATACACACTACTATTATGCTTACAAGATTTTGCCCTTTTTTGTATTTTTTTTTTAATTAATTATTAAAATTAGTTATAATGTTAATGAATAATGTTATTCGTTAAAAATTACAGTAAAATTATTAAACAAATTACTATTTAAAATAATAAATATACAGTCAAATGTAGTTTATTTCTGCGATGTAAAAACATCACACTTTATTTTGATGGTCCGTTTGTTGAATTAAAGTTGCATTGCATCTACATGCCAACTAATTCTCATTAGATTATAAGTAGACTGTTAGGTTGGGATTGGGATTAGGGTTAGTGTAGGTTGACTAGGCATGGGCTAGTATGGCATTCTGACGGTATGATAACCTTTGATAAAAATATCATAGTATCATAATTACTGCGCTAAAACAGATTCTTTTTAAATGTCTGGGTTAAAAACAAAAACTTTCTACCCTTTTGAACACAATATATATTATTTTGAGGAACATTTACAATATTTTTTTCATTCCTTTTCCTTCAGCTTAGTCCCTACTTTATCAGGGTTTGCCACAGCGCAATGAACCGCCAACTATTCCGGCATATGTTTCATGCAGCGGACTGTGGGAAACCGGAGCACCCGGAGGAAACCCACGCCGACACGGGGAGAACTCCACACAGAAATGCCAACTGACCCAGCCGGGACTTGAACCAGAGAGCTTGCTGTGAGGCCACAGTGCTAACCACTGAGCCACCGTGTCACCCCTTTTTCTGAATTTTCGCTTTGATAAATAATAAAGTGTTCAGAAAAGCAACGCTTGTATATATTATAGAATATTTTATATATCACATATAGAGCCTGTTGTAGCATCACAGATGCCTTTTATTAACACCTTTAATCAGTTTAGTCTGTCTTCAGTACATTTTATTTTAATTACATTTTTATGCATGTTTAATGCCAAACCCCAGCAATTTGATTTGTCCATATTTGACCCAACATTTGGGTTACGACAACCCAGCATTTATTAGAGTGTAATATTTCCGGAAACTGAAAGAGATGGCTCAGTGGTTAGCACTGTGGCCTCACAGCAAGAAGGTCACTGGTTTGAGTCCCGGCTAGGTCAGTTGCGTTTCAGTGTGGAGTTTGCATGTTCTCCCCGTGTTGTTGTGGGTTTCCTCCAGGTGCTCTGGTTTCCCCCACAGTCCAAACACTGCGCTATAGGGGAATAGAATGAATTAAACTGACTGTAGTGTATGAGTGTGCGGCGGGAACGGCATCCGCTGTGTGAAACATATGCTGGAATAGTTGGCGGTTCATTCCGCTGTGGTGACTAAGCCGAAGGAAACTGAATAAAAGAGAGTGCATTTTCTTCAAGTTTACCCAATCATCATTCAGCATTACTAAATCTCCCCGGATCAGTTTGTTTTCTCTCTCTGAGCTCCAGATTCATGTCTTGTAATGATAAGACTCACCTGTTCCCGGATCAGCAGTTCAAACAGTGAAATCCACTCACATCTGCAGATGATTTTTCAGCTTCACATTTATTCCGTTCTCCATCCTGAACCTGTAATGAAACTCATGTGTGGTGATGAGCAGTAACAGTTCATATGCATGCTGTAGCAGCCAGTGGTGCTGTAAGAATGGGTTTTAACCACAGCCGTTCGAACTGTAGTGGCTAAAAAGTTATCAGCATGATGGTAAAAAACTGTACATTTCTAGTCAAACCACTCTTCTGCAATCCAAAAACGTAAATACGGGCAGTATTAATAGCTATAAATGTGGGAGAGCGCTGATATTATGTGATTGTATTGTATTTCAATATGGAGGAATTAAGGGTTCATGTTAAGTAGCTCACAAATACTTGAAAATGAATTGTTTTAATGACAATAATTGTCTATGATTACTGAATTAATTACAAAATAACTGTATAAAATGATCAAATATGACATGATAAAACATGATTAAGCTTAAATGTAAAAATAAAATGACCAGAGGTAGAAGGAGGGACAGGGGGAGGGAGAGACAAAGAGAGTAAGCAGGCCTCTAGAAGCCTGAGAGCAGTAGAGCCAGAGAAGATAGACTCTAGAACAGGAGAGAAGCAGAGCAGGAAAAGAGACAGAGCAATGTTTACCAGCTATTTTATCTCTTTCTTGACCATGTGATCAAAATACTGAGGCATTCAAACTGACCAATCAACATGTGACCACATTGTAAACCCCCAAAGTCCACATTCCAGGCCCTGGTCTGAAATCGCCTACTACTCAGTAGTACTGCATTTGAATATAAACGTACTATGCTGTTAGAAAAGTACGCTCTATATAGTATGAATGTGAGTGATTTTTTCAGTACTGTCTCCACCTCTGGTAACCGCTGTGTTTTCTGGTTCTCCAGAGTTCAGCTCATGCAGTACGTCATTTACGGCATCGCCTCCTTCTTCTTCCTGTACGGCATCATTCTGCTGGCCGAGGGATTTTACACCACCAGCGCGGTAAAGGAGCTGCACAGCGAGTTCAAGACCACCGTCTGCGGGCGCTGCATCAGCGGGATGGTACGAAAACTCACGCAGGACACTCACAACACACGTCCAGCTTTCATTTCATTAATACAAATATAACCCTCATCTGTACTACTGTATACTGTGCTGAATACATGTACACCTAATCCATTCATAGACAGTTAAAGTCAAAATTATTCATCCTCCTGTAAAATTTTAATTATTTCTAAAAGTTTTGTCTATCAGACACTTTTTAATATCATAATATTTTTAGTAACTAATTTATTTAACTAAATATTGCCGTGCATCAGGATGATAATGCACCAATACACACAGCAGGACTGGTGACAGAGTGGTTGGATGAACATGAAAGTGAAGTTGAACATCTCCCATGGCCTGCACAGTACCCAGACCTAAATATTATTGAGCAACTTTGGGGTTAATTGAGTCACTTTCTGCATTAATTATTAATTAAATACAATAGTCAACATTTGAAAACTTTTTGAACAATTATTGAATAGTTTATAATATAGTTTTAATAGTTTAATAAAAATTATTGAACAACTCTCTAAAAGTTTCACTCACTTCAAATGTTGACTGCTGTATATAAATAAAAATCTGCCAATTATCTAAGCAAAATAAGCTTATTTTTACTTTGAAGTAAGGGTTATTTCAGATAGTTTTGTTTGTTTTATGGAAAAACTAGTTTAATTTTGGTATATTATTTCTGAAAACAGAACAATATGTTTTGCTCGTCTAGAAAATGCTCCTTGATTTCAGAATTGCTAGATAATTAGACAATAAACAAGACAAATACTGTCAGAAAAGCATCTTTTGTAAAATAAATTGCTTAATATAATTTATATCTGTATAAAATAGGCTCATCGTAGTCAAAATATCGAGTTTTACCATGTGTGAATCCATCCAGACAATCCCTGGATCTAACAGGAGCACTTTTAGCTCCGCTTCGAATAGATTGGCTGTTTGTGTTTAATGCCATGCTAGCTTCTATGGCTAGTTTCCACCATCAACAGCAGCGATGCAATATCAAAATAATTGAGCAAAAATACATTGTAAAAGCTTAATATAGTTTATATCTGTATTTATATCTGTTGTGTTTTTTTTTTCTTGTCACGAAACTAGCGAAAAACACGTGGCGTGGCGTTAAACACGTCATGTAAAAGATGGATAAAACATGTAAGGGGCTAAAATATCATTGATAATGGTTTTAAAAAGTCCATTTACTTGGTGAAACCTGTAGAAACCCTGGGTTAAACTCTAATGAGCCTATTTAAAAAAAACAAATGCAAATGATTAAAGGCTGCAGCTTCTCGTGCTGAATTTCTCCCAACTCTTCCTCTTCCTCAGTTTGTGTTTCTGACGTATATCCTGGGCATCGCGTGGCTCGGGGTCTTCGGCTTCTCTGCGGTGCCTGTGTTTCTCTTCTACAACATGTGGTCGACCTGCGCAGCCATGCGTTCACCGGTGGCCAACCTGACCTCCATCGACAGCATCTGTGTGGACGTCCGTCAGTACGGTACGACACTTTCAGCTAGGGGCACACGTAGGCCTGTCACAGTAATCAATATATGGACTTATCGCACAACACATGGACATGACCTCAGTCATTTTTGGTGATGCAATATATATCGCCCATACCAACACTAGCAACACTTTAGCTCAGGGTTGTCCAAACTCGGTCCTGGAGGGCCGGTGTCCTGCAGATTTTAGCTCCAACTTGCCTCAACACACCTGCACGGATGTTTCTAGAAAGCCTAGTAAGTGCTTGATTAGCTAGCCCAGGTGTGTCTGATTGGGGTTGGAACTAAACTTTGCAGGACACCGGCCCTCCAGGACCGAGCTTGGACATGCCTGCTTTAGCTCAACATCTCTATCGGAGCTGTCAGTGGTTAAAAAACACTATACTGTAAATTCATTCATTCATTTTCTTTTCCGCTTAGTCTCTTTATTGATCAGGGGTTGCCACAGCGGAATGAACCACCAACTTATCCAGCATATGTTTTACGCAGCAGATGCCCTTCCAGCTGCAACCCATCACTGGGAAACAGCCATACACACTCATTCACAACGGACAATTTTACCTTACCCAATTCACCTGTACCGCATGTCTTTGGAGTTGTGGGGGAAACCGGAGCACCCGGAGGAAGCCCACGCCAACACGAGGAGAACATGCAAACTCCACACAGAAACACCAACTGACCCAGCCGAGCCTCGAACCAGCGACCTTCTTGCTGTGAGGCAACAGCACTACCCACTGCACCACCCACTGGGTGTCTGACAGCTGAAAATAGATCTGGTAGCCTCGGTTTGTTAACATTTATTACTATTATTAATTTAAGATCTGCATGTTCACATTCTGATTGCCTCGTTATTAAATTGTTAAATATAACTATAATTAAATTAAATATTCATTCATTTATCCC
The DNA here is from genome assembly GCF_903798145.1 of Danio aesculapii. NCBI lineage: Eukaryota > Metazoa > Chordata > Actinopteri > Cypriniformes > Danionidae > Danio > Danio aesculapii. The sequence continues at coordinate 53,882,459 of NC_079443.1, read as the reverse complement.
TTTATTAATCCGGGGTCGCCACAGCGGAATGAACCGCCAACTTATCCAGCACATGTTTTATGCAGCGGATGCCCTTCCAGCTACAACCCATTTCTGGGAAACATCCACACACACTCATTCACACACACACACACACACTCACTACGGACAATTTATCTTATTCAATTGACCTATACTGCATGTCTTTGGATTGTGGGGGAAACACCCGGAGGAAACCCACGTGAACGCAGGGAGAACATGCAAACTCCACACAGACACTGACCCAGCCGAGGCTCGAACCAGCCACCTTCTTCCTGTGAGGAGACCGCACTACCTACTAAAAGAATATAAATATTGAGTTATTTAACAGAGTTTTAGATATAATATAATGTCATTCTGGCATTATATAAAGAGTGGCATAAAGAGGTCCTAAAATAATAATAATATTGTTTATCGCAATATATTTTGGTGCAATTCATCGTACATCAGAAAACAGATACCGTGACAGGCCTAGATGCACGATGTTGGACAAAACTGACATTGCGATATTTAATTTTTCTGCGATACATACTGCGATAATGAGGATTATTTCACCAGATGACTTGAGTCTTTCTTTTTGTTTTGAATTTGTCATTTTAGATTGATTGGGAATAATACGTCTGGATAAAATGTAATAACCAATCACAAACATTGATAAATACGTTCTCATAGATACAAATGAAATGAACAGTGCTGTAAGCTAAACAATAAATTAACCCACTGAACAAAACAGTCTGCTTTGTTAATCTTAAATCAAAATATGCCCATCTGGTTTTACACTGGAACGGCAGTCCTGCTCTGATGACCCTGATTGGCCAAAATATGTTTAGCCACACCCCTCCAACCAGAGCTCCAACATAAATCCCCGCCCTCTACTCGATATTCCATTTCAGTTCCATGCATCATCATACTAGAGGGAATAATAATAATAGAAGAACGATAATACTGAAGCACTGTGATGATGCACTGATGGCTGAGGCCTTTTATAATCAGCTAAACAACATAGCAGATATTTACAATGTGCTGGAAATGCTAGTTTGTCTGTTAATCATCACACACATGTATATCTGATCATCATCATCTGTCAAAAACTGAATCACATCATGCAGACTGATGAAGCACATGCTGGAGTTTATTTACTAAATGTGTTTCCATAATGATTTATGTGCATTTTCGTATTATATCAAAAGTGTATCCTACTCAGTTGTGTGCATTAGGTTTTAATGCGCTTTTTCAGGATTTATGCAGATTTTGGCATTTCCAGTAAGCATTTTTGTCATGCAATTATTCCAAAATGTGGATAAAAATAGGTGGATGTGTAACGCTTCTCCTCCGATGATACAAATCACTCAGCCGGACACAAAGAACTGCGTTATGCAGTGTTTATTCTGTAATAGCAACATATCCTCTGGCAACAGTATGCATTTAAACATGCATCTGAAAAACCAAACACAAACTAAAAATTCACCCCTGCTCATATTGATCATTCCACTTACACATATCATGAGCAAATTAAACCACACAGTTTGTCACACGGCAATCATTCGATACATTTCATACTAAATATCACTTAGGGCTCTATTTTGACGATCCATGCGCAAAACGCAAGGCGCAAATGCATTAAGAGCGTGTCAGAATCCACTTTTGCTATTTTAAGGACGGAAAAATCCGCTTTGCGTCGTGGTGCATGGTCTAACAGGGTTGAGCTTGTTCTCTTAATGAGTTACAGGTGTGTTTTGAGAATAAACCAATCTGAGTCTCATCTCCCATTCCTTTTAAGAGCCAGTTGCACTGCCCCATAGCGCATTTGCTATTTACATGGCGGACTTTGTAAGTGTAAAAACTGAACGCTTCACTGGAGAGAAAACAGTCAAACAGAGCATCTACAGCTCGAGAATGAGAGATGAGCCTCCTCATTGTTTACTTTCGCTCTCATGGATAGGGAAACGTGTTGTACGCACAGACATCCGTTAGCCTATACATAATTAATTTCGTTTGTTAAGCACAAAGATTTGTTTCAAAACTATTTCTAAATTCAGTTCTAATTTCCAGCAAACGAATAAATGAACAATAATAATGAAGTGTGCTCAAAACACTGAGTTATATCCAAACACACATGCTAAATGCCCCATATGGTCTAAAACCTGACAGGTGAACAAATCTAAGCTTGTTTTAATAAAACAAATATAAATATGCAGATAATGAATGATGCTGATAATAATAACATTATACTAAAGCAAATTGTTATGAATAAACTGAAAAAGCCCCCCCGAGATGAAGAAAGCATGAAGGTATGGTTTTTATATTTCTGTAGGCTAGAAAATAATATGTTTTGTAATATTTTAATCCTTTATTTTTATACCCTATAGGCTATATATCCTTACTATATCCTATATATATCCTTAATTTTTTAATTCTTTATCATTTGTAAAGATATTTGCGTACTGTACATTCTATGTGTATTAAGCAATGTGTAAGCGATGTGCACAACTAACGTCCTCTGTGCTGGACTATAGACCAGCTTTGATCTGATCTATTGAACCGTCTATTTAAGTTCCTCAAAATAGCAACGCGCCAGCAATGTGCCTCAACAAGCCTCCTTTATTAGATCAGAACACCTATGGGCACACATATGAGCGCAAATGCATGTGCTATTTAAACAGCATGGCTCAAAACGTCAAAACCACTCTTGTGCCGAGCTGAAACTAGCAAACAACAATTGCGTCGCGCCTTGCGCCACATTACTCCGGGTGTATGAAAGGGCCCTTAATGTTCATATTAGGGTTGTATGTGATATTAACGTGAAAAAATCTGGAATTTTTTACTCATTTTGCTGGAGCACATTTTACCTCTCTACATTTAGCAACCATCTCTGCTGGAGGCGGGGCTTTGCAGGTTAAAGGTGAAAGAACAAAACTACCTATTGTTGCCACAAGAGGTCTCCCAACAACCATAAAATAAACATTTTTTGGTGAAAGACAATTAAACTAATGTTGTTTTAACCCTGTTACATCTGGAAACAGCTAATGATAGAATTAAATTTAGAATCTCTAAATTTGATCATCTTTTGTTAATTTGTTCATTCAGGTATTATTCCTTGGAACGCAACACCGGGCAAAGCATGCGGCTCAACACTGGGGGACATTTGCAACACCAGCGAGGTAAGAAAAACACTTTTATCACTTCATAAGATGTCCAACAGTGAATATACATGATTTGTGTTTGTCTGTTTCAGTTCTATCTGTCTTATCATCTGTATATTGTGGCCTGTGCCGGAGCCGGAGCCACAGTCATCGCTCTGGTAAGCAGAAGATTCTTTTATGATCACACAGAGCTGGGTAGATTACTTCTGAAATTCAGATTACAAATGACATGACAAAATCTGTAGCCAGTAATATTATCTGATTACACATTTATGGTGATGTAATCTGACTACTCTTTGGATTACATTTTATTACATTTATGGTGATATAATCTGACTACTCTTTGAATTACATTTAGATTACTTTTATGGTAACGTAATCTGACCTGTTTGGATTACACTTATGTTACTTTTATGTTAATGTAATTGGACTACTTTTGGATTACATTTAGATTACTTTTATGGTAACACAATCTGACTACTTTTGGATTACACTAAGATTACTTTTATGGTAATGAAATCTTACTACTTTTGAGTTACATTTAGATTACTTTTATGGTAACGTAATCTGACCTCTTTGGGTTACACTTATACTACTTTTATGTTAATGTAATTGGACTACTTTTGGATTACATTTAGATTACATTTATGGTAATGTAATATGACTACTTTTGGATTAAATTTAGGTTACTTTTGTGGCAACATAATCTGACTACTTTTGGATTACACTAAGATTACTTTTATGGTAATGAAATCTTACTACTTTTGAATTGCATTTAGATTACTCTTAATGGCAACGTAATTTGACTACTTTGGATTACGCTAATTACTTTTATGTTAATGTAATTGGACTACTTGTGGATTACATTTAGATTACTTTTATGGTAACATAATCTGACTACTTTGGATTACACTTATATTACTTTTATGGTAATGATATCTCACTACTTTTGAATTAAATTTAGATTACTTTTATGATAATGTAATCTCACTAGTTTGGATTAAACACATTTTATGTTAATGTAATTGGACTACTTTCGGATTACATATAGATTACTTTTATGGTAACGTAATCTGACTACTTGGATTACACTTATATTACTTTTATGTTAATGTAATCTCACCACTTTGGATTACACTAATTACTTTTATGTTAATGTAATTGGATTACTTTTGGATTACATTTAGATTACTTTAATGGTAACATAATCTGACTATTTTGGATTACACATATTACTTTTATGGTAATGATATCTCACTACTTTTGAATTAAATTTAGATTACTTTTATGGTAATGTAATCTCACCACTTTGGATTACACAAATTTTATGTTAATGTAATTGGACTACTTTCGGATTACATATAGATTACTTTTATGGTAACATAATCTGACTACTTTGGATTACACTTATATTACTTTTATATTAATGAAATCTCACTACTTTTTAATTAAATTTAGATTACTTTTATGGTAACGAAATTTGACTACTTTTGGATTACATTTAAATTACTTTTATGGTAATGCAATCATTCCACTATGGCGACCTCTGATAAATCAGGAACTAAACCGAAGGATTGTGAGTGAGGGTAACGTAATCGGACTACTTTTGAATTACATTTAGATTACATTTGTGCTAACACTGATTTGATGTCACATATATTGAAGTATTTTAAAAAGTATTTTACTCTTGATTGTTGTAATCTAATGTAACTACCCAGCTTTGTATGTATATCTATGGGGTGTTTGTTCCTCTTCCTTCTCCTTTTGTCCCTTCATTCCCAGCGCCATTTACTGCGAACCATGAGCTTTAATTCTGAATGATCTAATGGTTAGTGAGGAGACGTCCTACTAAAATAAACCTGCTTAATTCACTATTATTTAAAAATATGCTCAGTGTACGCTGTTATACATAGTCTTTTTGATTATCTGGTATTCTTCACTGACGCATGATGGGAGATTCAGAGTGTTATTGAAGCTTTAATAATACTGCGACAATGAATTTGAGCAAAGCTAGATGATTGAAATTATAATCAATAACCCTGTCAATACTGGAAGTGTCTGATGTGTCACATGATCAGTTATTATGATCAAGACATTGCATAGCATTTTTGTATTTTTTAATTGTATTAAATGTATTATATTATAAATATTTAAAAATCATGAAATTCACCTAATTTTATTTGTGATGCTAATTTAAATGTAATTAATTTGATTTAATTTAAAATAATATTAAATAAATAATTGTTTTGTTTTTACAGATATTTTTATTTATTAATTTTTTTTTGTACACATATATTTGTCTGTTTTAATTACTTTTTTATTGAGTTAAATGTCATTGTAATTAGAAAATACGTAGTTTTGTCATGCTTTTCACTCCACTTTTTGTGTAATTTCTGTCTACATTAAATTC
>NC_079443.1:53846888-53871888 GCF_903798145.1 Danio aesculapii | reverse complement strand
GAAAAGCCAGTATTTCATCAAAGGTGACTGAAAACACACCTCAGTAAGCCTAGGGTTTATCAACAACATATTAATGCTACTGAGAATTCTTCAATCCACAAATAAACATATAGATCTCATTTATAATATTGAAATACAAGTACAAACCTGTAATAACCTGTCATTATTGTGCTACTACTACGACGATCAGAGCTAAATGCTCTGTGGAGTGATTGTGAAGCGCTTCGGTGCAGATGCAATCTGAGCTGCATGCAATGCTTTTGAATGGGCCCACCCCTAAGCCTACCCGTCACTAGCTCAATTGAGTGCATTGTGTCTGACATTGCATTTATGAGAGATGTAATCTCAGCTTGCATCGTCAAGGTTGCATCCAGATACTATTGTAGCGCTTTGGGTGTATAGCCATACATAATAAATGCACTATATTAATACACTACATAAATCCACTGTTGAGATGTTGTATTTGGGGGTTTATTAGTCAGGTGTGTGTCCTCCTCAAGCGTCTCCTGTGTGTAGCACTAGTGTCCTCCACATCTCCTCCTGTTGTGTTCTGATGTGATTTCTGACTGCTGTAGCTGTGAATAACTCTAATCATTCAGCGGAGTGATATGGAGCTGTAAAGCACTCAAAACCTGCCGGAACTACTTTAGCTGTGTGTTTATCTGACAATAACCAAACACCTTAGAGTGCTCATCAGCCAATCAGAATCCAGCATTCAGCAGACTCTCAGTATAAGTGTATTTTCAGCCCAGATGCAGTGTGTGTGTGTGTGTGTGTGTGTGTGTGTGTGCTCAGTGTTGCGCAGTTTTGTTTGTGTTTTATTTCACTTATTAACCAGCTTTGCTTCAGCTCTTCCTCTTCACACCCCGAGCTGTTCTTCTGTTCATTAATGCTCATTAAACATGTCTGATAATGAATCTCCGTCTGTCTGCAGATGTGTGTGTGTGTTTGTGCTGAAGGAATAAATAACACTCATCTCACGTTGTTTCACACACACGTATGGCTTTGCTGTAAAACACTCAAAGACGTGACGTGTTTATGTGAGAAATTCAATAAAATAAATAATTATAAATGTGAAAATTACACAAAAAATAAATAAATATGAGACTTATATAACTTTATACAATGTTTAAATGCAAATAGTGTATTTATTTTTTGTTTGCAGTGATTTACGGCACACAATCTACTGAAAGTTATGATGCCTTTTACTTCTTTGGTTGCAAAAGCTAGATCAAAATAATTAATAATAAAGAATAATAATAAAAATCTTGTGCATTATGTGAAATATATTTTTGTATATCCTTGAAATACTGAATGTATTGATGTAATTATTAAATATAATAGCTCCTTTATAATATTTATCAATATTATAATACCATAATTATACAATGTGTAATAGTTTTAAAACACAAAAAGATTATGTTAAAGAAAATTGCTCAATGCAAAATATTCTCCATAAACTAACAATAAATTAAACAATATTTGTATTTAATAAATAAATTAATATCTGTAAATATATAATAAATATGGTCTACATTCTGAATAAATGTTTCATTCATGTTTTAATATCACATATTTAATAACTAAAATCCACCCCCAAAATAATCTGCAATATAAATGATCAATGTTAATATATAATAAATATTTGATGCTAAATATAATAAACTTAAATATCGTCTAATAATTTACTTAAATTGAAATAGATTGATGAACATTAAATACTGCTTGTAATATTAAAATAATGTTTAAATATTAAATAAATTCTCATTTAATAATAATTGTAATATTACATTTAAAACCAAACAAAATAATAAAATAAATAAACAAAACAATAATAATAATAAAAATGTATATTAATTATAATAAAATGCTAATAAAAGCTTGTACAACATAAACGTAACACCCTGTCAAATACAGAAGCATACAGGTTTGAAACAACATGTGTTTTCATGCAAGTGTGAATTGTTCCTTTACATGAGCATATGTGTATGCGTATGTGTATATATGTGTGTGTATACATGTTTATATGATTTATGAGGACATAAAGGCATAGGTATGACTTAGTTGTACTCTATTCAGCTGGTTTATGAGGACACGCTTGTGTCCTTATAATTCAAAATGCTTAAAAATCATACATAAGTTTTTGAAATGTCATTTAAGGATATAATGTGAATTTTGTAACATAAAATACATTACGCTTATGCAGAGTCCTTGTAAATTGTATGTGTGTGTGTGAATATATATATATATATATATATATATATATATATATATATATATATATATATATATATATATATATACATGTGTATATATAAACATACATACATGTATATACGTCTATTGGTTTATGAGGACTTAAATACATAGGTACTGTATGACTTGGTTGTACTATATTCAGCTGGTTTATGAGGACATGTTTTGTGTCCTCATAATTTAATATATGCGTAAAAATCCTTCTTGACGAGTTTTTAAAAGTACGTTAAGGAAATAATATGTGTTTTTATAAGTATAAAATATACCTATGTAGAGTCCTTGTAAACCATATATACAAGTATTTATAAACTACCAGTCAAAAGTTGAAAACAGTGAGATCTGTTAATGTTTTAAAGGCAGTTCTGCTCATCAAGGCTGCATTTATTGTTCAAAAATAATTCACACAGCTGTTTTCTTATTGAATATAGTCTCAAATGATATGTATTCCTGTGATTTAGAGCTGAATTTTCATCATGGTTACTCCAGTCTTCATGATGCTTCAGAAATCAGTGTAATATGAGGATTTGCTGATGTATTATGATCAGCTGTTATTGGTGCAAAATGTCTAATGATTTATACTATTATTAGTGCTGACTCTTCATAGCCTCCCTGATTTTACTTTTAGGATTCTTTCATTGAAAAACAAAAGCAAAGTTCAATATAATAACTCTTATTTGCAATCGTTCTTTTAAATGATTAATTTACGATAACACTTTAAAATAATGCTCCATTAGTTAAATTAGTTTCTAACATGGACGAACTATTATAAATACGTTTATTATGGTGTTTATTCACGTTTGTTAATGTTCAGTTAAATAACATTAGGTCATGTTAACGTATAATGCATTAACTAATGTTAACAAGCACAATGGTGGATTTTAATAATGCTCAATGATGAACTGATTCAAAATTATGATCAGAAATTATGATTATAGATGCTTCACAAGATTATTCATACGCAGTTAATATGAGTAAATATACAAACTAATGGAGCATTACTCTAAAGTCTCACCGTATTCACTTTCTTTCATCATAATAAATTGCTCCAGAGTAAAAGTAAATGAAGCTTTAAATGTTGATGAAAATTAATCTTTAAATCTCTAATTGTAATTGGAGCAGCTCAGTGGTTAGCACTGTGCCCTCACAGCAAGAAAGTCACTGGTTCGAGCCCCAGCTGGATCAGTTGGCGTTTCTATGTGGAGTTTGCATGTTCTCCCGGTATTGGTGTGGGTTTCCTCCGGGTGCTCCGGTTTCCCCCACAGTCCAAACACATGCGCTATAGGGGAACTGATGAACTAAATTGACCGTAGTGTATGAGTGTGTGTGGGTGTTTCCCAGTACTGGGTTGCAGCTGGAAAGGCATCCACTGCGTAAAACATGCTGGAATAGTTGGTGGTTCATTCCTGAAGAATAAGTGGAACTCTGATGAATAAGAGACTAAGCCAAAGGAAGCTGAATGAATGAATTAATTTGTATTATTAATCAAATAAATGCATCTTAAAGAGCAGAATTGCCTTCTTTTAAAACATTAACACATCTTACTGACTCTAAACATGTGACTGGTAGTGTGTGTGTGTGTGTTTGTGTGTGTATATCTACAGTTGAAGTCAGAATTATTCGCCCTCGTGTGAGTTTCTTTTTCCAATATTTCCCAAACGATGTTGAACAGATTCAGGAAATTTTCACAGTATTTCCTCTAATATTTTTTCTTCTGGAGAAAGTCTTATTTGTTTTATTTCGGCTAGAATAAAAGCAGTTTTTAATTGTTTTAAAGCCATTTAAGGTCATTATTATTAGCCCCCTTAAGCAATGATTGTTTTGGATATTAACAATTAAGACGAGTCCAAAGGCAGAAGTTAACGTGAGTCTACAACTATAAAAACTTGATTTGACCAACTGCGATAAAACATGGTTGTGTCATTCAGATCTATTCTGAGAAAATATCAGCGTCAGAGTTTGTAGAAACATATTAACCCGAGGACATGTAAACAATTAACACGAGTCCACAACCACAGCAGAACATATGTTGACTGATGAAGATATCGAAACAGACCCTTTCAGATGTGGTTCTGAATAGCTCAGTTAGGTCGATTGATGCGCATGCTGAAGCTTTTGACTACACAAGTTTGAATCCCGTTGATGACATGTCAATTATAATCATTTTTATAGATTAGTTTCGATTATATACAGCTCTGCTATACAAATATTAAAATCAATAATGTCACACTGACACCAATAAGAATCTTGATTCGGTATGGGCATGTTGTGTTGCTGAGGAAAAGTGACGAATCTGCCGATCTGCAAACGTGAATAGTTTACATCTGGAAAGGGACACCGGTTAAATCGTAACACCGGTATCAGTATGTCAGGGTGTCCGTGGGGTCTTAAAAAATCTTAAGGTTTTTTAACAAAATTTTAGGCCTTAAAAAGTCTTAAATTCGCTGAAATATTGGGTTGTAGCTCTTAAATCATTTTGAACAGGTCTTAATTTTCCTCTGTCCGTGTAAAGCTACCCAATTGGGCCAACACCTGTGCAATCACTAACATTAACTGTATTTATCAATATGGTTTCATTATCTTCCTTACTGCAATAACCCTTTATTTAACAGTTTATTATGTTTTAACTAGGCCAATGGAAAGGTTCTTTAGCGTTTAGCCTCGTGTATGTCTGAAATGTCTTTCACAATGGTCTTAAAAAGGTCTTGAATTTGCAACCCAGGCTCATTCTGAGAACGTAGTCCCATGGGCGTTTCTGGAGACCGTGAAATACGTCCTGGGAGGGTAGGTGTTTTTGCGAATCCGCGAGAGGCCGCTCTGTGCGCTTTTTCATATCTCGAATGTCTCTCGCGAGTGCGCTGTTCTCATGTAAACCCACCAGAGGCCGCTGTCGAACGACTGTCTGTATGATTGGCTGGGCGACCACCCTCCTCCGTCCCTAAACCCAACCAATTCTACAGATTGACCCGCCCACCCGCTTACTTTCCTAAACCCAACCAACAATTTACAAAAGCAGTCCAGAAAAAGAAAAGCCCTCGTCTGATTTTTACCACGTTTTCGGATTTTACCACATTCTCACCCTGTTGTTCACTCGTTCACTTTATATTTTGGATTCTGTTTTTGTCTTACCTGATTTCTGGAATCGCTCTTCCCCGGACTCAAACCCAGTTGTCGTCGTCATCGTGGTCAGCTCCTCTCTGCATCTCAAGTCCGCCGACGTACATGACGAGCTAACTGGACAAACTGGTTGCGGCGGGAAAGCCCCCCATATAAACGGTCAGCCGGTAAGCGTGAAAAGGAACGGTGTCATACCGCCCCGTAGCGTTCGATTAAAAAACGAAATACAACCATACGTACAACTAGCTACGTAATTCACGGCCTCCAGAAACGTCCACGGGACTATGTTTTCAGAATGAGCCTGGGTTGCAAATTTGACTTGAAACCTGTAGAAACCCTGCTAATTAACCTAGTGAAGCCTTTAAATGTCACTTTAAGCTGTATAGAAGAGTCTTGAAGAATATCTAGTCTAATATTATTTACTGTCATCATGACAAAGAGAAAATAAATCAGTTATTAGAGATGAGTTATTAAAACTATGATGATTAGAAATGTGTTGAAATCTTCTCTCCATTAAACAGAAATTGGGGGAAAAATAATCAGGAGGGCTAATAATTCTGGCTTCAGCTGTATGTATGTATGTGTGTGTGTGTGTGTTAATGTGTAGCCGTGCTCTGCGTTGTTAACCTGCTGCCGGGCGTCTCTTGCAGATCCATTTCCTAATGATCCTTTCCGCAAACTGGGCTTATCTAAAGGACGCCAGTCACTTACACTCGTATCAGGACATCAAACTGAAGGAGGAGCGCGAGCTGCAGGACATCCAGTCCCGCTCCAAAGACTGTCTGCACTCGTACTCGTGAGGAGGATCAGCAGCGCCACTAAACACAGCTAACTAACACACTAACACACACACACACACACAGCGCTGCTCTCTCTCTCTCTCGCTCTCTTTCTATTGGCCCTTGAGTTTCAAACGTTGCACTATTTCACACACTCCGAGCAGAGCAGACTGTGTTCATTCCTGACCTGATCATGCATATTAAAGTCATTCAAATGCACATGCTTGTTGAGGAGGAAACTGGGGGTGATGGTGTGGAGCACTAAAGCAGATGCATGGGGGGGTTTTTTGGGAATTGGCTAAAACTAAAATAATTCTGGTGCGGCTTGAAATCAGGCGTTTGTATTTTATACCAAAAACCATCGGGATATTGAGTAAAGATGATGTACCACCGCAAAACAATTAGAGTTTTTGGTCTCGTTTTTAGTCCAAATATCCAACAATTCTGAAATCAAGAAGCATTTTCTAGACAAGTCAATAATATTGTTGTGTTTTTAGAAATAATATGTTAACATTAGGTGGGTTTTTACTGAAAACAAGCTAAATAATCTGCCAATAATTGTCGAAAACATGCGAAAACATGATTCTTTTGCTTGTTTTAAGGAAAAACTCACTTTATTTCTGAAAACAAAACATCTTTCTCACTCTCTTTCTGTCGTCCTGTCACACACACACACACACACACACACACACACACTGACCTGAAATAAAACCCTGCGTATTAAAATCCTCCAAATGCACATGTCTGCTGCAGATGATGTGAATCTGAAGCACTAAAGCAGTGGCACGGGTGTATTTTGGAGGGGGGGATTGGCTAAAATGATATTGGTGTGGGTTGAAATCCTGCATTTTTATTTCATGCCAGAAATCATTAGGATATTACGTGAAGACGATGTTCCCACTGCAAAAGAAAAAGATTTACTCAGAGTTTCTGTCTTGTTTGCAGTCTAAAATATCTCAAAATTCTTAAATCAAGAAGCCTTTTCTGGACAAAATATAGTCTTGTTTTCAGAAATAGAGTCAAAATGAAGTTTACTTAAAACAAGCTAAATAACCAGCCAATGGGAGAAGCAGAATAATGTTATCTCAAAGTGAAAACAAGATTATTTCTCTTTCCCCATGGTCAGATTAGTTAATCATAATTCCTTGCATGTCTGTAGCGCTTTTCTGGACACTCAAAGCTCTTTACACATTGGGGGGGTGTTAATCTCCTCTTCCACCACCAGTGTGCAGCATCTACATGGATGACAGCAGGCATATTGCACCACCCCACACACCAGCTGATTGGTGGAGAGGAGTGATGAAGCCAATTATGATATGGGTTACTGCGTTCACACTGAAAGCGGTGAGAGCGTCACAGGTTGGAAGCTGTCTGCCTTCAGCTCCGGCGGCGAGAGCATCAGAATTCGCTACACTGATCTCGTATTTAAAGGAGCTGTTGCAGCATATCAGTGACATTCCTGCATAAAGCATGCTTTCTAGCGTGAAAATGTTGCGCACTTCTTCTCAAATTCATTTAATAAAGGAAGATCAAGTGTCATGTGGTGTGGCTTTGCTCCACTTAATTATCCAATGTGTCCATGTGTCTGAAATATCCTGAAGCAGCCATACTGTTTTGTACTGTCGCGTGAGATTCCGGCTTTTTTAAAGATAAATACTGTATATATAACATTATTGCACATCAGTAACTTATTTAATGCATGTTCCTGTAAGAAAACATTGTAATTAATTGGAAATCCTGCGACCGCAATAATCAATTCCCTGGGAACAACTGTGTTCAGAACCAAAGTTCACAGGTGTGTGTTCTCTGAACTCCTCAAGCGGTGGACTTCTTCATTCTGATTGCTTGCCGCTGAACTGCGTCATAGCTCATTACCATAAAGTTAACATGATTTCAACTCTCCTTGATGCCCACACCAGTGGAGATGCACCACACTGCTCCTCGCCGCTTAACGCCGCCGGCTCTCATTGAAAATGAATGACTTCCGGCTACTTTGATGCTCTTTCTGCTTCCGGTGTGAATGTACGGTTAGAGTTACGTGAGGCAATGATGGGCAGAGGTCAGTGGGTAAATTTGGCCAGGATGCCAGGATTAAAGCCCTACTCTCCACAGACAGTCAGGACCTTGGTTTAACATCTCAGTGAGCAGTATAGAGTCCACATTAATATACTGGAGTGTTAGGACCCACTTAGACCGCAGGTTGAGCCCCCTGCTGGCCTCACTAACACTACCTCCCCATATGGTCTCTCATCCAGGTACTTTTTTTTATTGCTTGTCTATAAAATGCTTCCTGATTTAAGAGTTTGTAGATATTTGGACTGGAAACACAAGAAGAAACAGCTTTTTTTCAGTTTGATGAAGACATTGTTTTTATTTGTGTATTTCTTCTCATGTGAACACTCTGATTCCAGATTTTCTGATTGTTATATCTCGATCAGATATTGCCCAAACAGGCAATATTTCCTAAAATTGACACGTGCGCCTGATTCACATGAGGCTTCAGCGTCAACGCTTGATGTACGGCGTGTCTAATGTTGGGGCTGTTGCGTTCATCATAGCAGCGTCAGCCAATGAAATCAGTCTGCAATCGTCTACTGTCTGATCTGGGGTATTTGCATAAAGCGATCTGATTGGCTGACGCGTAACCTATTCAAAGTGAGTAGGAAGCAATGACATGTGAATTGGGCATTATGACTGGTTTTCAGGGTCACAGTTATGCAATACAAACAAATCAATAAATGAAAACCATTCTCACAATCCTGACTTTCTCTCCTTTGCAGTTTTACATCTTGATTTTTTAGTAACTGGTCTTCTGTACATTTAAAAACTAGTGAATAAGTGCAGGAATTAGTCTCCAAAACACTTTGAGAAATAGTCTGAAGTGAGGAATCCAGATGAAATGCTCTTCTTCTTCACTGATTTCCAGGTTTTTCCTCAGTAGTTGACGTTTGTATTTTTATAAGCTAAACTTTTCTCTCTTTAAATTGCCACTGTCTTTTCTGTTCTGAATTTCCTCCATTTTGACCTTTTGATTTTTCATTAATTTATAAACTTGCACATGTAGCATGTAATTATAACAAAAGTTTCACTGCAAGAGAAGACCGATTTCTCCCCTTCTTTCTTGCAAAACCAAATGTAAGAGTTTTTCCTCAGAACTGAGTTTTTAATCCTCCAGTTTCAGGTTATGAAGCTACTATTAGACTTTATTTGCTCAGAAATGGACTTTTTTTGTTTTGTTTTTGCGACTGTAAATTTACAGCCTAAAAACTCAAGATATAAAGTCAGAAGTGCAGAAGTAAAGTCAGAATTGTGATAAAGTACATCAACAACACAACAGAAATGCAGAACCCTTTTTTTCCTCTTCTTAATTCTGAGTTTAGTCAGATCTTCATTACTTCATAAGTGTGATCTAAATGTAGAATTGTGAAGGAAACGTTTAACATCTGACATTTGCAATGAAAAAGCCTCCATACAGATCAATTCATATTTTCAGATTTGCATGATAATAAACATGTGCACCTGCATTATTAGCATGCAAACGAGTTCAAAACATCCAAAAGTGAGGGTTGGTGTTGATCTGCTGCTGTTATTATCATCTGTGCTGTGCAATATTAATATCTGCTGCAGAACATCATGCTGTCTGATTTAATGTTTAATTGAGCAAACGAATCTATACTTTTATTGCAATTTTCTGCAAACCTTTTAGAATTCAATGCATGCTTCTTTAGAAACAGCAGCACATTTGTGGTGCAGAGATGTGTGTGTGTGTTTTCTGTGCACATACACACTGTTCACACTGCAGAAACACAATGCTTCACTACCTCACAGTCAGCAAACCTTCAGCATTGATTTACTGTCCAGCAATGAAGAAAACGCCATACTTTCTCTTCTGTTCTGCATTAGGTACAAACTTTTTTTCTGTCATTTTAAGCTCGATTAGCTCCAGTGTAATGCAGTTGTGTGGCAAACCTGACACTGCTGGTCTAAATACTTCAGTATATTTTTTGTATTAAAGATTTGAGATTTGGTTTTGTAGTGTGTGTGTGTGTGTATTAGAGACACCGCAGATGCGCATCTCTGGACGTTCCTCAGTTTACAGATTTGTTTTTTCAGATGTAAGAGTTTCATCAGAGTGACCTGAAATCAACAGAAGCTCTGAAACTAATAAAAGCTGAGGGAAATAATTAGTTTAAAAACTGTTTGGTTTCTTTTTCTCACAAAAACAAACAACAAACCAATCTTAACTTATTTTTTTCCTGCAGTTTTTGTTTTTCCTTTTAAAAGTTTCATTTTTTTTCTCAATTGACTCAATTTTTGGATTCTTTTCAAAAGCTTTGTGTGTCTAAAACTATTATTTTAGAGAGAAACCCCCCCAGAAAATTCTAAATTATGACACGTTTTTACCTCTTGAGGAAAAAAACAAACAAAATTTTGGGAAAGAAATCCCCCCCCCCCCCCCCCCCCCTGAAAAACAAATCTTAAAAATTAAGATCAAAACGATTGTTTTTTTACCTCTTAAGGAAAAAATAAAATAAAATAAAATTATATAAAAAAAAAATATATATATATATATATATATATATATATATATATATATATATATATGTGTGTGTGTGTGTGTGTGTGTGTGTGTATGTATCTATATCTATATATATATATATATAAATATTTTTTTTTTTTTGTGGGGGAGGAAAAAAAACCTAATAATTATCTGAAAATTTAAGATGACATTTTTGTTTTCCTGGATGCTTTTTTCCCTGTTTCTTCCAAAAAACAAAACAAAAAAACAACAACAACAACAAATAAAACCTGAGCAGTTCATCAGGAGTGTTCAGCAAATTCACAAAATGTGCAACTGTAAATACTGACAACTCTCTTTAAGTTCTCCTTTGCGTTTTTAAAAAAAAAAAAAAAAAAAAAAAAAATATATATATATATATATATATATATATATACACACACACATACTACTGGTCAAAAGTTTGGGGTCAGTTTTTTTCTGTTATTGTTATTGTTCATCAATTATTTATTAAACATAAGAAATAAATAGTTAAATATTCATTAAAATGTTAAATAACTGCTTTCTTATTGTGTGTAGTTTCAAATGAAATGATTACTCCAGTCAATATTGCCATTAATAATAATAATAATTAATATTGGAGTGATTTCTGAAGGATCATGTGACTCTGAAGACTGCAGTAATGAAATTCATCTATAGAAATCACTGGAATAAATGATTAAATTAAAGGAGAAACTACTTCTGACAGTTCTTTTACAGTGCAATAACATCTCACAACTGAACTGTACATTATGCACTGTATTTCTGATAAATAAATGCAGCAGCAGAAGCATTTAAACATCCTCCTGACCCCAAACTTTTGACCAGGAGTGTAGATTATCGATTGGCTGGACAGCAGACTGGGGAAACTGGTCTGTCCTGACTCTCTGTAGGCAGACTTTAACATTATTATCTGCTCTTGTTTTTCCTGTCTCTGTAGAATTGTAGTAATGCGTTTATTACTGCTCCTGTAATTCCCGTTTATACACGGTGTATAATATTGTCTTTTTAACCAATAGTCGACTATTAGTTTTATTAACTACAGCAGATTCCTTTAGAAATGGAATAAACACTGCTATATAATGCAGGATTCTCCTTTGTAAGCTGTATTTGAGCTTTTTCTGTAATCTCCCAGAAGGATTTGATGTATGATGTGTTCATTTTAATGCTTTAATAAACGCTGGTCATGTCCACCAGTGACTTTAATAATCATAGAAATCCTGGAAGTCGCTGATTATGGTGGATTGTGAGTATTAAAAACTGCCCAAAACAGAGGAATTGAATGAAACAAGCTCTGGTATTTTATACAAAAATAAAACAAAATAAAAGTCCTCCTGTGTCCGACTGTTTTCTCTTACACCATCAGACTGCCTGATATTATTACAATATTACTGAGGAGCTCAGACATGCATCAGAAACAGCATTATCATTTATAAATGATTCACCAGAAATCCTCGTCTGCTTCATCGTGTGAAATCACGCCGACGCTGCAACACAGATCAATAATGAACTGTTATTTAATAACTGCATATTAATGAAGCATCTTTGACACTCATGAAGGATTCATCACCTGTGCTCGTGATTCTCAGACTGGAGATTCTCCTCGTGACTCCCTGATGACTCTTTATTTGGACTCTGAAAGATCATCAACATCATTATTATTATTATTATTAATGAGCCAGCACATGTGTGTGTGTGACGCTGCCAACAAATCCCATTTACATTTAGGATTTTTTGGTGTGTGTGTGTCTGTTTTCACAATTGATTCACTGAATCATTGATTCAAATGATTCATTTAGAAATAGATTCACTCAGGATGGAATGGCTTTATCAGATGATCTGATGAATGATTTACACTGATATAACAGAAAATATACACACTATTGTCTGTTAAATAAACTCACTGGATGTGAACGTGTAAAATCTAGAACCACGTTTGTGCTGATATTCAGGAAAACTGAACTCCTGCTTGAGTGATATTACTGAACTATATTATATCATATAAACATCATTATGAAACATTATTATCATTATTATTATTATTATTATTATTATTATTATTATTATTATTAATCAGCCAGCAGAAGCGTGTGATACTGACAAGAAATTATATTTTGATTTGGGATGCGTTTTGTGTGTCTGTCTTTAAGATTGATTCACTGAATCACTGACTCAAATGATTCATTTAGAAATAGATTCACTCAGGATGGAATCTTATGCACATATGTTCTTCTCTGGCTTCATGTGAACCATTTTCATTGATAAAATATAGACATTATTGTGTTTAACTCACTCAATATGAACTTGTTTGTATAAAATCTAGAATCACGTTTGAGCTGATATTCAGGAAAACTGAACTCCTGCTTGTGTGATATTACTGAACTACTATATTATATCATATAAACATCATTATGAAACATTATTATCATTATTATTATTATTATTATTATTATTATTAATCAGCCAGCAGAAGCGTGTGATACTGACAAGAAATTATATTTTGATTTGGGATGTGTTTTGTGTGTCTGTCTTTAAGATTGATTCACTGAATCACTGACTCAAATGATTCATTTAGAAATAGATTCACTCAGGATGGAATCTGATGCACATATGTTCTTCTCTGGCTTTATATGAACCATTTCCATTGATAAAAACTGCATGATAAAAATACACACAATACTGTGTCAAATATAACATTCAATATGAACTTGTAGAAAACCAACCACGTTTGTGCTGATATTCAGGAAAACTGAACTCCTGCTTGTGTGATATTACTGAACTATATTATACCAACATCATTATTAACGAGCCAGCAGAAGTGTGTGATACTGACAATAAATTATAATTATGTTGGAGATTTTTTTTTGAGTTTGTCTTTAAGATTGATTCAATGAATCACTGACTCAAATGATTCATTCAGGATGGAATCTGATGCACAGATGTTCTTTGTATTGATAAAATATAGACAATATTGTGTTTAACTCACTCAATATGAACGTGTTTGTATAAAATTTATAATCACGTTTGGGCTGATATTCAGGAAAACTGAACTCCTCATTGTGTGTTTCCCAGTGATGGGTTGCAGCTGGAAGGGCATGCGTAAAACATATGCTTGATAAGTTGGCGGTTCATTCCACAGTGGCGAGCCCAGTTTAATGAAGGGACTAAGCTGAAAAGAAAATGAATGAATGATTGTGTGATATTCATTGATTCACTTTTCAGCTTAGTCCCTTTATTAATCTGGGCTCGCCACAGCGGGATGAACCGCCTTGTGTGATGTTACTGAACTATATTAGATCATATAAACATCCACATCATTCTTATCAAACACATCACTGTTAATCAGCCAGCAGATGTGTGTGATACTATATGATATTTACGTTTGAGTTTGTCTTTGAGATTGATTCACTGACTCAAATGATTCATTTGGAAATGATCTGTGGTTTAATTTAATTTATTTTGTATATTTTATGCAGGTGCTAAAACTCAAAATCATTCCAGTCAATATAAACAGAGTCATCTTGTAAAATGATATTCATATCACGACCCACAAATAATAATGACTTATAAAATAAACATTATTATTATATAATATATACAGAAAATATATAGTGAAATATATAGAAATATTAATATTTGTTATTGGCCACACAATTTAAGTTTCATTTCTTTAGTTTTTTAATCAGTTTAATAGACACCTACAGTAATATTGAATGGGTTCATACCATAGAGTGTAAAATATATGGATGTAGTATCCGTGACGTCACCCATAGGTTTCTGAAGAGCGCAAAAGAAGCTACAAGTAGGCGCGGCCAACCGTCACCATTTTGTTCGAGCATCATCGCACCCACGGCGGGATACCAAACAAGGGCAAAGAGGCGGAGAGTGAGCGGAGCTACAGACACCTGCTGGCACTTTGCTTAGACCTGGCAGACAGACTTTACTTTGGGAGAAACGCTTGATACTTTATTACCTGCGACTCGTTTGTGTTCTGACCACATGTGCTTGGCTGTACACTATATCAATAAAGTGTTTAGACTTTTAAAAACACTGTAGTAATACACTGAGCCACTAAACATTGTTCTTATGACGTTTTTCTACAGGAGGTAAACGCGAAATACTTCCAAACACTTCAGATATAGTGTGTGTTAGTAAATGCAGGACTATTGATGAACTCCAGCATAACACTGTATGATAACGCTTCAGATGACTGTTCTAGAGCTTACAGCTAATCAATCTGTCACATTCTGGAGTGCTTTACGGGTCTAAAGAAAAATATTAATGATAAATGATCTTAAATAAAACACACACATTTATAGAGATGGTGTATAAGTATATAACTTTACTCACATGGGAAACGGAGACCACGTGAATGGTTTGTGAGCACAATTAAGTGCACACAGCATCCCATATCATCTGATAATTGTAAGAAATAAGTCCAAAAGGCAGCTGACTGTGTAAAGCCACATAAAACAACACAAAAATACGATGAATATGCCGAGATCAGTGGCTAATCTGCCGGATTCAGCTGAGGTGAAGTGACGGCGACCAGCGAGACCTAGCTGTCACTCAAGTGGCCACGCCCTTAATTATGCAAACTTAATATAACCTAATATAAAGGAAATGGATGAGTTATAAAAAAATTCACCCCCCTCACAGTTGTCATGGAGGGTAATAATAGCTATATGAACCAAAATGGTTCTTTGTACCAGGCTGTAAACACCTTATTATCTGCTGTAAAGTTGGCCATTCTCACAGTGCGCTCAATTGAAATTTACTCTATTATGGAGCCAGGACTAGCGGAATTTTGATGAATTGCAATTTCAGTTACTTCCATATTGGCTTCCTGAGGAAGAGCGGGAGGTCGCCGCTTGGTTCATACAGTACTTTTTACTTCAATGTCAGGACAGATCCACACACCGCCGCTAGATGGCGCCACTAACTCAGTTAGTTCTCATCTGTCCACATAATATAATGTTTGCTGTAATTTAGTGACTCTTTATTCTACTAGTCTGACAATAACTCAAACTGTTTTAAGCCATGAAATCATTTAAAGCCCTTAAAATATAAAGTCCAGATGAATTGAGTAGTACTTTAACATTCATCACACATGGCTAATAAGAGTTTATCACTTTCACTTCCCCTTTCCTTCAGCTTAGTCAATGCTTTTCAACAGTTTTATTCAGTCAATTCTAAAATATATCTCTATACATTAGAGAAAATATATCTCTATACATTAGAGAAATAAAACCAAACATGTCTCTATACATTAGAAGAGCTCATCTAACTTTCAGGTATTATATTTGAGGTGCTCGGCTGTAGCACTGAATTAATGAAGACATCAGAGCAGAGGATTGCAGAGGATAATTAGAAGTAATGTTCGTAGACACTTTATGTTGGCGTGAGAAAGCCTCGTCTGAAGGTTTGAACTAGCTTTCAGAATTAAACCACTGGAATACTTTAAGAAGATTGAAACAGTTGGCATGAATAGATACAAGTTTAGCATGTTTCTAGTATGGCATGCTTCTGGCTAGGTCTTCTGAGTGGTTGCTAAGGAGTTGCTTGGGTGTTCCGAGTGGTTGCTAAGGTGTTGCTAGGCGGTTGATAGGGTGTTCTGAGTGGTTACTAAGGCATTGCTAGGCAGTTGCTAAGGCTTTCTGAGTGATTGCTAGGTCGTTGCGAAGGTGTTGCTAGGTGGTTGCTAAGGCTTTCTGAGTGATTGCTAGGTCGTTGCGAAGGTGTTGCTAGGTGGTTGCTAGGGTGTTCTGAGTGGTTGCTAAGGCATTGCTAGGCGGTTGCTAAGGCATTGCTAGGCGGTTGCTTGGGTGTTTTGAGTGGTTGCTAAGGTGTTGCTAGGCGGTTGCTATTATGTTCTGAGTGGTTGCTAAGGCATTGCTAGGGTGTTCTAGGTGGTTGCTAAGATGTTGCTAGGGTTACTCTAAGTGGTTGATAAGGCTTTGCTAGGCGGTTGCTAAGGTATTCTGATTGGTTGCTAAGGTGTTGCTAAGTGGTTGCTATGGTGTTCTGAGTGGTTCCTAGGCAGTTGCTAAGGCATTGCTAGAGTGTACTGAATGGTTACTAAGATGTTTCTAGACTGGTGCTAAGGTGTTCTAGGGCGTTGCTAAGGCATTGCTAGGCCATTGCTAAGGTGTTCTGAGTGGTTGCTAGGGTGTTCTATGTGGTTACTAAGGTGTTGCTAGGCCGTTGTTGCTAAGGTGTTCTGAGTGGTTGCTAAGGTGTTCTAAGTGGTTGCTAGGCAGTTGCTAGCATAAATTACCATGGTTCTGGTATGAATTAGCATGTTGCTAGCATAGATTAGCATGTTGTTAGCATAAATTTATAATTGATTAGCATATTGCTATTATGATTAGTATGTTTGTTAGTATGTTTATAGTATGTATTAGTGTATTGCTAGTGTGGATTAGTATGTTGATAGTTTGTCCAATTTAAAGTCAATGGCAGTTTTTTTACAATGGAAATCTATGGGACAGTTGCCAAGGTGCCGTAAGTGGTTGCTAGGGTGTGGCTAATAAGTTTAAAGGTCATCAGCGAATGGCAGATTGGTAGTCTGAGCTAAATGAACCCAACCTTAAGTCTGTTTGACAGTCTGGCGCAAAGTTATGAGGTCACAAAAATTGGTCCAATGTTAAGTCAATGGGACTTTTCCAAATATTCCAGGTCAGTTTTCGTAAAACTGTAAGTTGGATCAGTTGGAAAAGATATAGCAACCTGAGTCAGACCAGTATGGAGGTTTGGTGTTAGTTTTGAGGTTGTAGTATCAACGTTCTAAGGGGAGATGCATATAGAAATCAGTCTCAGAAGAAGAAGACAGAAGAATAATACGCTTACGTAGTATAACAATATGTTGGCTTTCTCACGCCGCCATAATAACAAATGTGCGTCCTGGCTTTATTTATAATCTACATAGAGTGTGCATGGTCGTGACGTGCAAATGTGAAAGACTATTGTCTATATTATATACACAGCACTCATCCCTGAATGACATCTGGAACGAAGCAGTTTCTGCTCCTTCTTGAGCACAGTGATGAACAATGAAGGCGCAAACCATCAGGTCGTCTGCTGTGATGACGATGAACCTTACTGAGACCCCCATTGTCTGTTTTTCCCAATATCATGCAGCTCTACATGATGTTATGTTGACATATTTAAATAAAGGTTTATCTAAATATATATATATACACAGTTGAAGTAAGAATTATTCGCTCTCCTGTACAATTTCTGTTTAAGGTAGAGCAGATTTTTGCTCAGCACATTTCTAATCATAATAGTTTTAATAACTCATCTCTAATAACTGATTTATTTTCTCTTTGTCATGATGACAGTAAATAATATTAGACTAGATATTCTTCACCCACCTGTTCCTGCTGTTTGTCCTGCATCATCATCTGCATGTACCTCTGCAGTGGATTGGCCTCTTCTGCTCCTCCAGTCGGCGAGGCAGCTGAAGTCACGTGACCCTCAGCATCATCACGCTGCTCGTGTGTTTGTTCCTCATGCTGGATTTGTGGTCCGGGGTCATGCATTAAACAAAATATAAATAACATTAAATGAAATGACACTCATTTCTGATTGAAACTGAAACAGTAGTAAAGATATACTGATCTCACCTGCTGCTGTGTGTGCATCTCTCTCTGCTGCTCTTCCTCACGCAGTGATGATGATGATAGTTGTACATCTGGAAAACACAAAACAGCTGCTTTTGCACTATAATGCTAAAGAGCAATGTTTATTTATTGTTATTGAAGTAAATATCAGAAATAAGAGTCCCAAAACTGAAAATATCTGATCATCGTCTATTCCACTGTTTACATTATATTTAGGGTGCTTTCACATCTGTAGTTCGCTTCATTTGGTCCGGACAGAGGGCAATAAATCATACATTGTAGCATTTTCTGCCGTCTTTGGGTCGTTTTCACACCACCCTGCTAACCAGATGAAAATAACCAAAATACAGTCATGTGACAAAATCCACATCACTCATTGGCCAGATGTTATTGAATATATTTCCTAAACTGCTTATCGATTGGTCAGAATTCACGTGCAGGAAAACGCCAATGGAACTCCCGCAGGTAAACAAACCTGCAGACACAAAAAGTCGATTTTTACCATGGAGCTACGACTGCGCTGATTGTATCGCTGCTCATAGTCTACTATATAGTTAGTATACATCACTTTAGACAAGCTATAGATTTCGAGAATGAAGCGCGGCTGCGGCTGGAAAACAATGTTTTAATGAATCGCACGTCACTTCAGGAGGAGGCGTGAATTCATTTAGCTAAACTGTGACATGGTCATCTTGCAGAAATATTACCAACGATCCATCAGGTAATGTTTTTTCCTCTCTCTCACTCTCTGTTGGTAAAGCGCTATTTTTCCTCCACACCCCATAATGCACAGCGCATCGGTCTACGGCAGCTGGATTAGTCTAAAAGGCGCAGTATTTTTTGCGGTTGGGTCTGATTTAGTTTGGATGATATTCTCACCACAAACGAACCGATCCAGGGTTTGTTTAAAAGCGTACCGAGACCACCTCTTCAAGGAGGTCTCTGTACGCTTTTTTGGTCCGCTTTTGGTGCGCACTCGAGTGCGATTGCTGCATTCACACCCACCCAAACGAACCGCACCAAGAGGGAAACCAAACTCTAGTGCAATTCAACCGAACTAAATAAGGCAGGTGTGAGAGCACCCTTAGGTTACACCAGGGCAGTTTTATTACATTACATTCCCCAAAACATTCTCAAAATCAAAAATCAGCAACACTGTGGAACAACAAAGCGTTTGCATGCAGACTGGATATATGCCAAACACACACACACACACGCACGCACGCACGCACGCACGCACGCACGCACGCACAGATCTGAGTGACAGATTCCTGATGATCTCACCTGGAGGATCCTGCTGGAGCTCCGGCTCACAGTCCTGGAGAAGACACTGCTGATCTGCGGACACCACTGAACACACACGGACGCATGCACACACACACAGAGAGAGATTTGTTTTTGTGAATTGTGGGGACTTTACATTGGTTTATGTTGTATTTCTACTGTACTGTCTGTATATTCCCTCCCAATCTTAACCCTATCCCTAACCTTCACAGGAAACAATCTGCTGTTTTACCTCCTGGAAAAAACAGGGCTAAGATGTGAAATTACATCTATATATCACTAAATGACAAATGCGTTCTACAACAAACACCGATCTGCACAGATATGGACACTGGTTCTTAAAGGGGACTCACAATAAAGTGGATTATCATATAGAGTCATTTTGTGTTCCTATAGAAAGGTTTTCATGACCCGGTGGACCCCCTTGCTCTGTCAAACACTAGCCATCATGGTGTGTGTGTGTGTGTTAGCGTGTGTGCTCTTACTCTGTATGGGCTCTGTCAGGTCATGCAGTGTGATTTTCTCAGGCTGCGGTGAGGATTCCTGAGAGGAGCTGGACAGGAGGATTTCCTGCAGTTTGGCTGGACTGAGAAAACCACACACACACACACTTCACTAGATTAATACACAATTCAATAGATTAATATACAATTTGTTTTCCTCAAGTACATCATCCTGAATAACACTAGCAGAGTTCACACACAAACCTCTGTGGTTCCAATCACAACACGCTTCAAAACACTATTAATAATGTGTGTGTGTATGGCACGTATGTATGTCGTGTGATTGTGTGTGTGTGCATGCACCTGTGTGCGTGTCGTGTGGTGCTCTTCATGACAGGGCTGCTCGGACTGATGGAAGAGCTCAGTTCTTCAGCAGGAATGGGTGAAATCAGTCTTTCTGGAAACATCAGCGCTGGTCTGTCTGTGTTAGAGGAACCTTTCACACACTCTGAGACAAAACACACAACAAAACACACCATCACACACTGCACCTTAAAACCACACTCTCTGTAGAGCTTTAGATTCTAATTAATGCTTTTACAGCTGTTCACATAAACTATATATCACCTAAGAACTGACACGATTCTCAACACCTCAGATCTGATTCTTAATTCTAAACACTGCAAAACTGATCCTCGATTCTCAACACCTCCGAACTGATCCTCGATTCTCAACACCTCAGAACTGATCCTCGATTCTCAACACCTCAGAACTGATCCTCGATTCTCAACACCTCCGAACTGATCCTCGATTCTCAACACCTCAGAACTGATCCTCGATTCTCAACACCTCAGAACTGATCCTCGATTCTCAACACCTCAGAACTGATCCTCGATTCTCAACACCTCAGAACTGATCCTCGATTCTCAACACCTCAGAACTGATCCTCGATTCTCAACACCTCAGAACTGATCTTCGATTTTCAACACCTCAGAACTGATCCTCGATTCTCAACACCTCAGAACTGATGCTCGATTCTCAACACCTCAGAACTGATCCTCGATTCTCAACACCTCAGAACTGATTTTCGATTCTCAACACCTCAGAACTGATCCTCGATTCTCAACACCTCAGAAGTGATCCTCGATTCTCAACACCTCAGAAGTGATCCTCGATTCTCAACACCTCAGAAGTGATCCTCGATTCTCAACACCTCAGAAGTGATCCTCGATTCTCAACACCTCAGAACTGATCCTCGATTCTCAACACCTCAGAACTGATCCTCGATTCTCAACACCTCAGAACTGATCCTCGATTCTCAACACCTCAGAACTGATCCTCGATTCTCAACACCTCAGAACTGATCCTCGATTCTCAACACCTCAGAACTGATCCTCGATTCTCAACACCTCAGAACTGATTTTCGATTCTCAACACCTCAGAACTGATCCTCGATTCTCAACACCTCAGAACTGATCCTCGATTCTCAACACCTCAGAACTGATTTTCGATTCTCAACACCTCAGAACTGATCCTCGATTCTCAACACCTCAGAACTGATCCTCGATTCTCAACACCTCAGAACTGATCCTTGATTCTCAACACCTCAGAACTGATCCTCGATTCTCAACACCTCAGAACTGATCCTCGATTCTCAACATCCTAGAACTGATCCTCGATTCTCAACACCTCAGAACTGATCTTCGATTTTCAACACCTCAGAACTGATCCTCGATTCTCAACACCTCAGAACTGATGCTCGATTCTCAACACTTCAGAACTGATCCTCGATTCTCAACACCTCAGAACTGATGCTCGATTCTCAACACTTCAGAACTGATCCTCGATTCTCAACACTTCAGAACTGATCCTCGATTCTCAACACCTCAGAACTGATCCTCGATTCTCAACAACCTAGAACTGATCCTCGATTCTCAACACCTCAGAACTGATCCTCGATTCTCAACACCTCAGAACTGATCCTCGATTCTCAACACCTCAGAACTGATCCTCGATTCTCAACACCTCAGAACTGATCCTCGATTCTCAACACCTCAGAACTGATCCTCGATTCTCAACAGCTCAGAACTGATGCTCGATTCTCAACACATCAGAACTGATCCTCGATTCTCAACACCTCAGAACTGATCCTCGATTCTCAAATCCTCAGAACTGATCCTCGATTCTCAACACCTCAGAACTATTCCTCGATTCTCAACACCTCAGAACTATTCCTCGATTCTCAACACCTCAGAACTGATCCTCGATTCTCAACACCTCAGAAGTGATCCTCGATTCTCAACACCTCAGAACTGATCCTCGATTCTTAACACCTCAGAACTGATGCTCGATTCTCAACACCTCAGAACTGATGCTCGATTCTCAACACCTCAGAACTGATGCTCGATTCTCAACACCTTAGAATTGATCCTCGATTCTCAACACCTCAGAACTGATCCTCGATTCTCAACACCTCAGAACTGATCCTCGATTCTCAACACCTTAGAATTGATCCTCGATTCTCAACACCTCAGAACTGATCCTCGATTCTCAACACCTTAGAATTGATCCTCGATTCTCAACACCTCAGAACTGATCCTCGATTCTCAACACCGTAGAACTGATGCTCGATTCTCAACACCGTAGAACTGATCCTTGATTCCCAACACCTCAGAACTGATCCTCGATTCTCAACACCTCAGAACTGATGCTCGATTCTCAACACCTTAGAATTGATCCTCGATTCTTAACACCTCAGAAACAATTCTCCATTGTTAACACCTTAGAACTGATCCTTGATTAATAACACCTTAGAACTGATTCTTTACAACACTTTGACTCATAACTGATTCTTGAAACATTGTGTAATCAATCCCTATCCTCAGCAGTAAAGCAGATTTCCCAGCAGTGTTACCTGGACTGAAAGAGCGTCCGTCCTGTTCCTCATCTGCTCTGCGTTTGCTCCTGGAAGCCGACCGCGGTGTGGAGGACAGACGTCTCGCTGGAGGAGAGGTGAGTCTCTCTGCTGGAGAAGGAGTCCTACTGAACTCCTCATGCTCTTCCTCAATAGGAGGTCTCGCAAAAGTAGGACTGTGCGATGTGACCTAGGATCAAAACCTCGATTAATTGAACAGTTTACCTAGATTTCCATTAATGAACAATTATTTTAATTTCAATGTAATTATTCATTAAAGTTTTTCTCGATGGCTTAAACATTTCTTGAAACTATGCCTCATATTCTCATAACAGTAAACACAAATCCATAAGCCGTCTTACCCAAACATACTATTTTCAAGTCAAAATGGAGCTCTACACTCAAAATCCATTCACTCTTGCTGAAAAACCAAACTAATTGTATGCAAGCTGTGCTGACTTGAGTTAACATTATTGAATGCTAGTGCTTTCTAAATGACTACATGGTGGAATTACTGAAAAAAAAGGTTTTGCAGTTCACCAAACATAACTTATGCATCAAAGCAGGGAATATTGTAATGTAGTTTGCTTTTGTTTACTTTTCTATTAATCGCCCGGCTCTATGCTCTAGATAAACTCTTACTCTGTGCTGCTGCGCTGCTGTGGGTCTGCTATAGTTCTGGCTGACTCTGTGCAGTGTGTGATCTTCAGCAGACAGTGCCCTCTGCTGGTGACTCCTGTACGCCTCCTCCAGCCGCTCTGCCTCCTGCTCCAGTTCTCGAATCCGGGATAAAGCACTGATAACCATGTCAGAATCATGTTCAGGGGCCACAGAGCGAGATTTGAGGCCCCTGAGAGCCGGTCCTGCTTCAGATACATTACCATCAGCACTAGCTCTAGTGTTTCTGAGGAGTTCAGTGTCTATGTATATATCAGGAGGAAGAAGTTTATCAGGGTGTAGATTGAGAACAGATCGATCTACCAGGGATGGCTTGGGATTTCGGAGGATCTCGTTTTCTAGAGCTGTTCCAGTAAGGGGAAAATGAGAGAAAGAAGAGAAAAAGAAAAGAGAGATAAAACCAAACCACCAATACTACAGCTACTGAAAGATCAGGGTTCCTTCTGACCAATCCTGAGTGTGATTACTGGAAAATCAGAAATATGCGTTTTCTTTATTTGAATTTAATTAATTTAAACAAATTATGTATTCATTTGTGAACGGTTTATTTTAGCAAGTTAAGCTGATTTATTTTTAAAATTAACTTTTGAGAATTACTGAACTAAAAACAGTGACTGAGCACCATTAACCAATTATTCAGAACATTCATTATTACAATAAAATTCTATTATTATTATTATTATTTAGTTGGCTTAAACGATTAACTAAAAATAACGGTTTAAAACATTCATTCTTATAAACGTACACATTCTTATAAAAAAAAATTAAATAAAAAAAAAATTATATATATATATAAGATACAAAATAAATGAATGAATAAATAAACAAGACAGTTTTTATAATAAATAATTTAAATTAATTAATCTCATTTAAGGTGACATGGTGGCTCAGTGGTCAGCACTGTTGCCTCACAGCAAGAAGGTCGCTGGTTCAAGCCTCGGCTGGGTCAAAACATATGCTGGATAAGTTGGCGGTTCATTCTGCTGTGGCGACCCCTGATGAATAACGGAGTAAGCCGAAGGAAAATGAATGAATGAATAAATGAGTCTCATTTAAATTGTATTTATTTCTTTATATATTGTTTTAGATGGCTGCAGGAACCCTGAATTAAACACTTTTTTTGCAAGTTCTTGTCTTGCAAATCTATATAAAATCAGTCATAGAACGTCCTAAAAGATGATAAATGTGTGATTCACAGAACGCTTAAACTTACAAGATGTACAGAATTTACAGAAAGATGTACAGAATTTACAGCACCACAGTTACAGTGACAGACAGATGAGTTTCAGAGAATCAGAAGATGAACAGAAATGATGGACTCTCAACAGCAGTGATCCTGGAAGCATGCA
>NC_079443.1:53829388-53839388 GCF_903798145.1 Danio aesculapii | reverse complement strand
CAACAAATAATAACTTGACTTCTCGTTGATCATTTGTCAAGTGTCAGAAGGTGGATTTCTCTGCTGAATCACCTGTTGATCTGCATCCCAATCATCACTAATACTGCAGAAGACCTACTGGAACCATCATGGAGCCAAGATTCACAGAGAAATCAGTCAAGTTTGGTAAAAGAGAAATCATGGTTTGGGGTTACATTCAGCATGGGAGAGATCTGCAGAGTGTGAGAGATCTGCAGAGTGGATGATCAACATCAACAGCCTGAGGTATCAAGACATTTGTGCTGCCCATTACATTACAAACCACAGGAGAGGGACAATTCTTCAGCAGGATAGCGCTCCTTCTCATACTTCAGCCTCCACATCAAAGCTCCTGACAGCAAAGAAGGTCAAGCTGCTCCAAGATTGGCCAGCCCAGTCACCAGACATGAACATTATTAAGCATGTCTGGGGTAAGATGAAGGAGGATTCGTTGAAGATGAACACAAAGACTCTTGATGAACTCTGGGAGTCCTGCAAGAAGGCTTTCTTCACCATTCCAGATGACTTTATTAATCAGTGATTTGAGTCATTGCAGAGATGTATGGATGCAGTCCTCCAAGCTCATGATGGAGTCACAATATTCATTCTGTTTCCACTGCAGCATGACCACATATTCTATACTGGACATTATTGAAGGTTCAGTGAGCAGACTTTAGTCTAAGCAGAGTCAGACCTTACTGTCCTAATCAAATCATTCATAATCAAGACATGATCAGATTATATTGTGCTCAAATAAGCGTCATCTAGAGGCCTTTGCCTTTCATATGAGCCACTTCTAATACCAAATCATCAACTAGAAGTCAAGTTATTATTTGCTTTTCCTAAAACTTAGATAGGAGACAAGACTTTTGTCAGGTAGTGTTAATCTTTATCAGCAGATGAAATGACTTCTATCAAGATGATTTTAGTCATACTGAGATCATACAGTACGTGTTTACCAGCAGTTGTTTGACCTCTGATGATTTTCTCTCATAATCTTCTGCCTTTGTGTCAATAACAGCCGCTTGCTTCTGCAGACGAGCTGCTTCTGCTGCAAAGGGGAAAGCATGGATCAAAGTGAAACCAATTGTTTGGACAAAGCTTTATTTAAATAGCTGAGACCAATATAATTTAACCCAGATGTTTTAACACACTTAAATATTGCCTGTTTGTGTATTATATTCTTAATATAGGTGGGCATATATTATTATTGTGTGAATGAGTGTGTGTGGATGTTTCTCAGAGATGAGTTGCGGCTGGAAGGGCATCCACTGCATAAAAATGTGCTGGATAAGTTGGCGGTTCATTCCACTGTGGTGACCCTGAATTAATAAAGAAACTAAGCCGAAAAGAAAATTAATGAATGTGTGCTACTCAAATAATGACTCAATAGAAGTCTTTAAGAACGGGTTTCTCAAGCCAGGTGGCGCATTAGACCAGGGGCTCATCTCCTGTTTCCAAAATGCATCACAAACTGCTGGAGAAACTGTTCTGCTCTGATAATTGGTGATGAAAATAAATGATGTTCAATAAGATGTGCTTGTGTTTACTGTTTATTCAGTTAAACATGAATGTTGAACTGTAGGCCTACATGAGCTCCAAACAGTGATTTCTGATGACCTTAATGTGACTAAAGTCAGAACTGAACTAAACAGAAATGAAGTTAAGACATGTGGAGTATACAGATATTAGTGGTGTTATTGAAGTAAACACCGCCATCAAACTATTACCATCATGTAGGACTATTCAACATATTTTCCCACAAGATCCACACACACGGCTGTCAGTAAAGGACCACGCACGCACGCACGCACGCACGCACGCACGCACGCACGCACGCACGCACGCACGCACGCACGCACGCACGCACGCACGCACGCACACACACACACACACACAGGTCAGGTATACATCCGCGCTAAAATATCAAGGTGAAAGTCATCATATCTTGCGTAGACTAGACCCAGCTCCCAACCCAACTTTGAGAATAGATTAACGGCGATATTTTTTTAATCGCTCGATAAGAGTCTCGCATTAACACAGCACGTTAACGCCGATAACAGCCCACCACTAATTCTTAAACAAGTAACTTGGCATGTTTTTTTTAATATAGCTTTAAATATATTTGGTATTGTTGTGCCTTAGTAGAGTCAAAATCTTAGACGTAACACCTTTAACATGCTGTCGTCAGAAAATAAAAGGGAAGACGAAGCACACACACTTCAGGTATCCATTTGGACATGTTTGTGTAATTCTATTAATTAATTATTTAGTAAATCAAGCTAAAATTAAAACATTATTACAAGAACAGGCAGGAGCAGCAATTGTCAGAAATCTATAATAGACTTGATGCAACTAACAGATTCCTGTAGAACTTTAATCCATGGTAAAGCAAATCAGTAAATGAGAATCCTGTTAACATACCTCTAATCCTCTCCTCATTTTCTGTCAGTTTCTCTGTTCTCTTTATATTCTCCTCCTTCAGTTCCAGCTGATATCTACAACATGCCACATTAAAGGGTTAGTTCACCCAAAATTTAAATGTGCACTTAATTTAATCCCCCTCAGGTCACTGAAGCAGATATCACAGCCTCTGTTACTCTTTATCTTGTACTTTTTGTTAATATTTATAATTATTATTTATTTAGGATATGCGCGTTCACATTCTGGTCCAATACCTGATTATTAAACTGTTAAAATGACTATAATTAATTGAATTAATTGAGTAAAATATGCTGTGTGCTTTGGAAGAGTGTACTTGCATTGTGATGATGTTATATTGTCATTCTGGCATTATATAAAGAGTGGCATAAAATGGTCTTAAAATGACAATAATATTGTTTATGGCAATTTATTCTGGTGCAATATATCACACAACAAAATCAGATACTGTGACAGGCCTATTGAAGCAGACCTTTTTTCTTTAGTGGAACAAAAAAAGATGATTTTCTGCTGAATTTGTGGACATTGGTGATTGATATAATGGTAGTTAATGGTGACCAGTTTTTGAGATTACAAATAAACACATACAATCAAGTCCAGATCAATAAATAATGTCCATATTCTTGCACAGACCAATGACCCTACTTCATAAGAGCTCAGTGTGTCTTTAGAAGACACTAGGATTGATTTGGATTTGTTTGTATGTGTTTATTTTGAATTTAACAAATGGGTAACCATTGACTGCCATTATATGGATCACCAAAGACACAAATTCAGCTAAAAATCTGCTTTGATGTTCTACTGAAGAAAAAAAAAAGGTCAGCTACATCTTCCAATAACCTGAAGGTTTTGTAAATTAACAATTTATTTTACATTCAAATGTTTATTGTTCATTTAGATACCCATTAGCTAATGTAGTGGCTATTCTTTCTGGCGTTTATAAACAAATCTAAAAGAAAAAGACTAATTTACATTAAATCATCATCAAAAATAATACCAAAATCAAAAAAAAAAAGTACATTAAACTAAAACAATATAAACAATACCAAAGTAAAAGAGAAATTTACACTAAACCATAACAATAGACAGCAATAGCACTAACAAACAAAGCCAAAGTTTTTTTATTACATTAAACCAAATCTATAGAAATCCATTTAATAAAAAATAACACATCACATGTATCAATTAACTAAATATTGTGCCATTAAGTATTTCTTTAATAATTGATTAAACTTAATTTGTTTGGGGTCGATATTATATATACATGTTTTTATTTGAGCAAAAAAAACAGTAAAAATAGTAGTAGAAGTACATTAACATTATTAAAAATGAATTTTCATCATCATTCTCTGTTATGTCTTCTTATACCGTCTTCTGTGTCAACAATGCTTTGGAAATCAGTATAATCTGTTGTTTTTATTCATACACCATCTGAATAATCTTTATGTTGATGTGTTATATGTTAGGATGGACCATATTTATTCGAGATGCAACTATTTGAACATGTGAAATCGGAGCATTTACAGACAAAACTCTAAATATTGACAAAATGAATTGGGGAAATGCATTCTGAGCAATGTATATTACTAATCAAACATTAGGTTTTTATATATTTACAGAAGTAAATTTACAAAACATCTTCATGTAGTATTATTTTTTTTTACTTAATATTGTAATGATTTTCGATATATATATTAAAAATTGATCATTTTGACCCAATATGATTATTATACTAATATAATATAATTAATATAATTATAAGTACTCTAATAATGCTTGTACTACAGGTCTGCTCTGCTGAATTCTTGATTCTGATTGGTCACTCTAATGTGTCATTGTCAGATTATACACATACAGCTAAAGTAGTTCCGGCAGGTTTTGAGCGCATTACAGCTCCATATCACTCCACTGACATCATAACACAACAGAAGGAGGAGGAGGAGATGTGGACAAGACTAGTTTTGCCCTCCAGGATGTTACACATATACTAAAAGCAATTATTTGACTTAATAATACAATGAGTATGTCGGCGCAATAGCCTAGTGGTTAGCGCGTCGACATATGGTGCAGTAGCATGTCAGGGCGTCGCGAGTTCGAATCCCAGCTCGATGACATTTCCCTACCCTACCCCCCTCTCTCTCTCTCCCCTACTTCGCTTCCTGTCCTAAATACTGTCCTATCTAATAAAGGCAAAATGGCCAAAAATAAATCTTTAAAAAAAAAATAATAATACAATGAGTATATATCAGTTAAGAACATCTTCATCTCTGCTTACTTCAGTAACTCGCTCTTCAGTTTCTGCTCAAAGGAATCCTCCATGGTCTTCACAGACAGTTCTCTCCTCCGCAGGAGATCCTCCATGGTCTTCACCTTCTCCTCATGCAGCGTACAGCTTCTACATCAGCACATCAAAACAACAGACATTACACTTCATTCCCTAAACCATGGCTTATTAATTCTGAAAACTATTATTATTTTATTTCAGTTGGCTTTTCAGTGACTCTTGATGTTTCCATGATTTGTAAATATTTGATCGTGTTTTAGTTAAAAAATCATCATAAATTCCATTATTTGTGAATATCTATTCTTATTTTAGTCAACAAAAATGTTCACCAATAGTTTTTGCTTTGATGACTAAAATAACTCGTTTTCCTCACTTGTCAAAGGCCTCCATCCTCTGCTTCAGCTCCGTCTCTCGGCTCCGCACAGCCTCGATTTCTCTCAGCACAGCTTGTCTTTGAGCATAAATTTCCTTTTCTTCAATCTGGATCAGGAGAATATTACAGGTTTGACAACTGCTGTGTATATTATAAGTATTTGTGGCAACACTTTACTTGAAAGGGGTGTTCATAAGACTGTCATGAAACCTTTATAATCAAGTCATGAATGTGGATGAGATTTTATGCAAGCTTACAACAGCTATCATTACGCATCATTCACTCAGTCATGACATTCGTTTATAACTTTTATTTTTATTTAGTATTATACACACTTGTAACAATGCAAATGTAAAAATTAAAGAAAAAAACATCATGACAACAATAAAAAAAATTAGATATTGTACATATGCATGCAATTATATACTGCACTCCACAATAATAGATATACCTTCATATCATCTCAGTGCATACAATTATGCCAAGAACAACAAAAATAACAAGTAAATTAAATTACTATTACATATTGACGCTGTTAAACATGAAATAACAGAGTAATGAGACTTCTGATGAGACATTTTAATGAAAAGTTGTCATGACAAATATAAAGCATTTCTTTATGTCAAGTTGTCATAACAAACAATGTCATCTTTGCATTTAAAATGTCATAACTGTGTGAAAGATCCATAATAACAGTTGATGAGCATGCATAAAATCACATTTATTTGCATGACAGTCTTATGAACCCCCCTTTGAGTAAAGTGTTGGAGTGTTTGTTTCCTACCTCCTGGTGTTTCTGCAGACGCTCGATGGCGTTTTTCTCTCGACTCATCAGAGCCTCGGACTTCAGCTCATATGTTTTCTCCATGTCTCGTCTCAGTTCCAGGATTTCTTTCCTCGATCTTTCTTTCTCCTCCTGCTTTACCTTCGCCATCTCCACATCCATGAAGTGCTGGAGCTGAAAGACGATGATAAAGGTTATTTTGAGATGTTAATCAGCAGTATTGTAATGCAAACAAGGGCTGCACAATATAGAGTTTCAGTATCAGCATGGAAAGTGAGCATCCACGATGTTCTCATCACAAATGATCACTAGACACTAGACCAATCAATCAAACCAGGAATAAGGGTCTTTTTTTAGAGAAATTGAGATTTATAAATCATCTTTTCATTGATGTTTGATTTGATATTTGACTGAGAAACAACTATTTGAAAATCCGGACAACTTTCCTGAAAATTGTTCACTGAAAATTGTTCTTTGGCTTAGTCCTATATTTATCAGGGGTCGCCACAGTGGAATGAATCACCAACTATTGCAGCATATGTTTCACACAGTGGATGCCCATCAAGCGGGCATCACGGTGGCGCAGTGGGTAGCACAATCGCCTCATAGTAAGAAGGTTGCTGGTTTGAGGTTTGGCTAGGTCAGTTGGCATTTCTGTCTGGAGTTTGCATGTTCTCCCCTTGTTGGCGTGGGTTTCCTCCGGGTGATGGGTTGCAGGTGGAAGGGCATCCACTGCGTAAAACATATGCTGGATAAGTTGGCAGTTCATTCTGCTGTGGCGACCCATACAGATACACACTCATTCACACACACTCAGTTTAGTTCATCCAATTGAGATGATTCTCAGTTCTGGGATGAGTCTGTGTTATTCATTGGTTGGTAAATGGTAATAACGCACCTT
The DNA here is from genome assembly GCF_903798145.1 of Danio aesculapii. Taxonomy (NCBI): domain Eukaryota; kingdom Metazoa; phylum Chordata; class Actinopteri; order Cypriniformes; family Danionidae; genus Danio; species Danio aesculapii. The sequence goes on along the minus strand of NC_079443.1, from coordinate 53,832,586 downwards.
AAATATCACGACTGACCAATCAGAATCAAGAATCCCATACAGCTGTGTGATAATGAATAATAAAAGAGTCAAACCTTTGCATTGAGCTCGACCTGTGCTTGTTCCTGAATCTCTCTCCTGTATTCTGCCAGTTTGGCCTCCACTGATGCCCAGCGGTCGCCTCTGTGCCGCAGCACTTCATACTCCTCATCTATGAGCTGCATCTTCTCCACTGCAATACAAACACAAAACTCAGACACAACGCAAAAGCTGGGTCCTGGAATTACAAATGGATTACAATTAGGGCTGCATGAGATTGGGATATGATATATATATATATATATATGAGGAAGCTATGATGACTTTTACCTTAATTTTTTAGCACGGATGTATACCTGAGCGGTGAGCCGTCTGACAGAAAAGTGCCCTTCTGACCTTCTAAATCAAATCAGCAGGATGGCCTACTGGATCTTTTACTTACTTTGAAGACACGACTGACTACGCTGACATGGACATCTGTAGTCTGTGTGCAGGGCTCGACAATAAGGACTGCCCAATGTCCTGCCCAGCGTGCGAGATGCTCAGGACAGTATACAAGACAGTAAGCATGGTTTGTCTGGCATTAGTGAAATCCCGCAATCGCGTGGGATCCACGCCAAATCAATCGGTCCAAGATCGCCTGAATTAGGTGGTCTCGGCTCAATTGAGCAGGTCGATTGTAGTGAGAAAACAAAACGATCCAACAAACTAACAAACCAGGCTATATCACAGTGCAAAATGGTTGTGTAATAGATAAACAAAAAAGAATTATGAGCAGGGTGGGATGTCATTTCTACCGGCAAATGCATTTCATGTCTAATGCGAAAGTGAAAACATGCTGAAATATTACCAAGTGCTGTTTATCTGTTAGGAAAATTGACAAAAGTAACCATCGGATAATTTTTCAGTATTTTAATCTTATAATAGTTTGTATTGGGCCTGTTGTTTTGTTCATTTCTGCACCGTCACCATGAAAGAAAGATCCACATTGATCTGCTTCATGATCTGACTGCAGTCCCAGTGTTGTGACGAGAAATGCACCCCTGCGGTAAAATGCAGGCACCCCCTTCTTAGACTTTCATTAACATTCTTAGTCTACATTTTAATAAAAATCAAAGGCCATAATTGATTAAAACGTAGGCTAATATGATTATAATTTTGATGGATCAAGCAAGAACAAGTGAAATACATTTTAAAACTAGGTTTACAAATAAATGAAAAATTTAAATATTGTCAGTAGTCTAGACTGATGTAATGAGCCTGTTTCTAAACTAAACCACACATTTAACAACTCACTTTAATTAATCTAATCAGTATTGTATTTAAATTAAATCTATTTATTTAAATATATATCTTCTGTAAGATAAAGGTTCCATTCCATTATAATGTTTGTGGCCGGAAGTTTTACAATCTAAATTATTGAAAAGTTCACACAGTCACAGGTCTTAAAGGGATAGTTTAATTTACTCACTATTTATTCCCCCTTCACTCGTTTCAGACGTTTATGAGTTATTAAAGTATCTTCTTTTTGTGTTCAGCATAAAAGAGAAACTCGGAAACATTTGAAACAAGTGAAGGGTGAAATGAAAATAGTGAGTAAAGTTGAATTTTTGGGTGAACAATCACTTTAAAAGCACATGCAGATGAAAAACGTTTACTCCATAATCATTAAACTGCATCAACTATAATCCCAACTCAACATTGCATATCCTGTGATGTGACTATTGCGGATGCACACATTGCGATACCGATGCTGAAACGATATTTTGTGCAGCCGTAATTACAATTATTTACAGATATTCAGACAGTTCATAAACTACAATGGACTGAATGTAGTATAGTCATATTGACAGCTACAGTGAGCATCTTCTTATCAGCCAAATGCTAAAGAATTGAAGAATTCCTCAAACCACCTGTAGAAAACACACTCTTCATCTCTCTGACACTTCACAATACACTTGCACCAGTTTGCACATTTGCACCACTTTCTTAAAATCCCTCCATATCTCTAGAAAAACATTGTGCACTTTCTAAAGTGTGCCTCACACAGGTGAGTGGGTTTGACAAACCACATGCAGAAACACTCTTCTCTCCATATGCACCAGACACTTTACTTAAACTCCATCTTACAAGTACTCAATATGATAAACAATGTTTACTTATGAATGTAACACAAATCATGTTGCGCTGCTTGTTTTCATCAACCATAAATGCCTCTTTTGCACAATATCTTGCACAATATTGCTCATGTAAAAGTACTCGTACAGTGCATCTTAGGTTTTGTGTATAGTTAAGTATGTATAGTATACGCATAGTTAGATTACCGCTCGGGTATGTTAGTTTTGTATTGGTTTAAAATAGCTCTTACATCCAGTGTTGTGTTCGTATATTTGATTATGTATGCATGACATTTCGTTCCACTGTATGTAGCGAAATTAAAGCTCAACTTGACTTGAATTAATCTGCAGATTCAGTGTAAGACTGACCACAAATAAAGGCTTACCCAGAGAATCTTTATGTGCTGCTATAGAGGTGGTTTGGGTTGAATTATCACTGCAGTCTCTGTAAACGCTGTGGTCAGTCAGCTCCATCAACAGACTCTTCAGAAAACCTGCAGAGTAAATCATATTCATCATGAGGTTTATTAAAGAGAGCAGACACGGTCAGACAAAACACATGTGAAAAGACATTATCCACAGTATATTTACTGCCATTATCTGATAGATTAGGACTGAGAATCTGGATATAAGATGGATTTTTATTTATTAGAAACTGAGTGAATTATCAAAAGTGAGTGTTTCATATCAGAAGAAAAGGAGAAATCTACATGACTAATAATATCTAATCTAATATCAGCCAAAAAGCTAAATTATTTTAGACATGATGAAGCAAAGATCACGGATTTTGTCCATCGACTACACAATATAAATACGTTGTGTAATAGCTGTTAAAGGTGCAGTAGGTGATTGTCTTCAGAAACATTTTGTTTGTTGTGCTGGTTGAAAGCCTCTTCACATTCCAATAGTAATGACTAAAGTTAATGATCTATATGTATTTTTATATTCTGGGTATGAGCTTCTGAGGTATAAAACCAAAAAATGTCCGTCCAATTAAATGTTGTCTGGCTGATAATTCTCATAATTCTGATAAGTAGCCCAAACTGTCTGTCAACAAATGTAG
>NC_079443.1:53801888-53824388 GCF_903798145.1 Danio aesculapii | reverse complement strand
GATTATGGGAAAAATCATAATCACGATTGTTTTGTATATATATATATATATATATATATATATATATATATATATATATATATATATATATATATATATATATTTATATATATATTTCCCAAATGCTGTTTAACAGAGCAAGGTATTTTTCACAGAATTTTCTATAATATTTTTTTCTAATGGAGAAAGTCTTATTTGTTTTATTTTGGCTAGAATAACAGCAGTTTTAAATATTTTAAAACCTGTTTTAAAGGTCAATATTATTAGACCCTTTAAGCAATATTTATTTTTGATTGTCTGCAGAAGAAACTACTGTTATACAATCACTTGCCTAATTACCCTAATTAAGCCTTTGAATCACACTTTAATCTGAATACTTGTATCTTGAAAAGTATCAAGTCTAATATTATGTGCTGTCAACACAGCAAAGATAAAAGAAATCAGTTATTAGAAATTAGTTATTAAAACTATTATGATTAGAAATTGGTTAAAAAAAAGTCTTTCCTTTAAACAGAAATTGGGGGAAAATGATCGCTTATAATTCAGGAGGGCTAATATTTCTAACTTCAATATTTATATATGCAGTTAATAAGGAAATAAACACAATAGAATAAAAATATGAAACAAACGGTGCTTTAAGCATCTTCACTGTAATGAAAAACAGTTAATTATAGCTACAAAAGTCCTTCAGTCAAGAGCAGTGAGGGATTTTCTCCTTTTGTTGTGTGATTAATGATACAAACAGGCGGCAGCAGGAATATTGTGCACTGTCACTTTAAGATGATTTATTTTTTCTCTTTCACGTGTCTTTTAATTCTCAACTCGTTTGTTTATGATATAAATGAGGGTTAATATGAATAATCACTAAACACCGCGTTTTGACAGAAATTTGCATGTATTTGACCATTAAAGCGCTCACATTAAGATGACTGTAGATGTGTGCGCTCTGCTCGTCTCCGAGCTCGTCGCTCGTCGCTGAGCACACACACACAACAGCATGCGATCTCTGTCGCGCTTTTAAAAACATTAATGATTTGAATGTAATCAGTGAATGATGTGCATCCCATGCTGCAATCATTACATTACAGTACATGCTTTTAGTCATTTTCACATGGAACTGAGCTTTGCAGAGCAACAAATGTGTACAACTGGAGAGGAGGCGGTTTATGCATTAATCGTTTATCTCGATTAATGCTTTTTCATAATCGTTAGAAGCCAAAGTCGAAATCGAAACTGAATATTCGATTACTTGCACAGCCCTAATATATATATATATATATATATATATATATATATATATATATATATATATATATATATATATATATATATATATATATATATATATTTAAATGTTTCTTATGGTACAATATATGTAAGAGAGGAGTCCTGAAAAGGAGTAACATTTCAAGGCTGTACATCGTCTTTAGCATTTCTTACACCCCTCAATGTTTTTAAATAATGACAAAGCTCAAACTTAAATTACAAAAAAAACAAGCATTTGGAATGTGATATTTCCCAAACATAGTAAACAAATTAAGAACAAAATTCTAATCATAAAAAAATATATATATTGTTGTTCTCCAATGAAATGTAAATTCCAGAAATGTCCATAACCTCCTAGTGCTTGAGTGTCCACATAAGTATACAGCGCATTTTAGCTCTTAAGTGGCTATTTAAAATACTTAAACTGTTTTATATTTTGTTTCAGACATACAGTGTCATCCTGCAACTGTTTTGCAGCATATGAAATGTCCCAAACACTATATTCAACTATCCAAAATGGGGAAAAAATAATTTTTACTCTCTGAAAGTCAAAGCAAGTTCAAAAAATATGTTCTATGTTAAATATGCATTAAAAAAAATTCAGGAAAAAGTGTTTTATGTAAATTCGGACCACGAGTGCACATATATGGACATCATTTTTCTCTAAAAGTACATCGTATGAAAAAATGACACTAATTAGGTTCCAATAAGCCCAAATAGCAAAGAGAAATAAATAAACGCATGTAATAAAACACCTTGGGCCTTAAGAGGTTAAAGGCTGATGATGTTGTTAATGATGTAACAGGACGATCACAGACACCTGAATCAGTTCATCGCTCACGCTGCTCTGGATCTGGTGGATGAAAACATGTGGCTCTCCAACAACATGTACCTCAAGACTGTTGACAAGTTTAACGAGTGGTTTGTTTCTGCTTTTGTTACTGCAGGTCATATCCTTCCTGGGTGAATTTAGAAGCAAATGCATAATGGATATGTTTAGGTAGATTATTAGGGAGTCAAAAACATGAGAATCATCCAGAATTATCTGCAAATGTATTTCTTAGGTTTTCCTGCATACATGATGGATGGATGGATGGATGGATGGATGGATAAACATGAATAGATGGATCGACAAATGTATTAATTGATGGATAGGCTAATGGATAGATGGAAGGACAGACGTATTGATAGATGGATGGATGGATAGATAGACAGATGGACGGAGAGATGGATGCATGGACATATGTATGGATGGATGGACGGATGGACAACTGTATTAATTGATGGATAGACTAATGGATAGATGGATGGACAGACATATAGATGGATGGATGGATAGATCGATAGATGGACAGAGAGATGGATAGACGGATATATCCATGGACAGATGTATGTATAGATACATAGATGGATGGATGGAAAGATGTATATATGCATAGATGGATGGATGGACGGACAAATGTATAGATAAACGAATGGATGGATGGATGGACAGACCGATATATGGATCGATGGACAGATGTGTATATATAGATGGATGGATGAACAAATGTATAGATGGATGGATAGATGAATGGATATATGGACAGATGTTTGGATGAACGAATGGATAGATGAACAGAGACGTATGGACAGATGGATGGATGGACAGATGAACAGACGGATGGATGGATAAACGGAGAGATGAACAGACAGATGGATGGATGGATAGATGAACAGATGGATGGATCGATGTACAGATCTGTATATATAGATAGATAGTGATGGATGAACAAATGTATAGATCGATGGATGTATGGACAGATGTATGGATGGATAGATGAACAGAGATGGATGGATGGACAGATGTATAGATGGATAGATGAACAGACGGATGGATGGACAGATGTTTGGATGGATAGATGAACAGAGATGGAGGGATGGATGGATGGACAGATGTATAGATGGATAGATGAACAGACGGATGGATGGACAGATGTTTGGATGGATAGATGAACAGAGATGGAGGGATGGATGGATGGACAGATGTATAGATGGATAGATGAACAGACGGATGGATGGACAGATGTTTGGATGAATAAATGGATAGATGAACAGAGACGGACGGATGGATGGACAGATGAACAGACAGATGGATGGATGGACAGATATATGGATGGATAAATGGATAGATGAACAGACAGATGGATGGATGAATGGACAGATGAACAGACGGATGGATGGACAGATGTATGTATGGATAGATGAACAGACGGATGGATGGATGGACCGATGTATGAATAGATAGATGGATAGATGAACAGACGGATGGATGGATGGATGGACAGATGTATGAATGGATAGATGAACAGTCGGATGGATGGACAGATGTATGGATTGCTGGACAGATCTGTATATATAGATAGATTGATGGATGAACAAATTTATAGATAGACGGATGGATGGATGGACAGATGTGTATATATAGATAGATGGATGGATGGACAAATGGATGGATGGACAGATAGATGTATAGATGGACAGATGTATAGGTAGATGGATGGATAAATAGATTATTGAAATTGAGATGTGTTGAATGCTGTTAGAAACATGTAATAAATGTGAGTAGTCAGTCATGGCTATAAACATGCAGGAATTATCCAGAGTCATCTGCACTGATTATTTCTTAACTCTTCTTGCATACATATGAGGTTTATTATGCTGCACGACGTCCGGCAAGAAGACGGAATCAAGAACTTCTTCAATGATGTCTATGACCTGTACGTCAAGGTAAACGCTGCATTATTAGGATTATTATTAGGATTATTCTGCATTCCTGTTTATGTTTCAGTACCCTTTTCAATAGTTTGAAAGCATTTTCTGTCTGTTTTCACCCAGTTTGCCATGAATCCCTTCTATGAAGTCAATGCGCCGATTCGCTCCACAGCTTTCGAGAGGAAAGTGCAGTTTCTGGGAAAGAAGCATCTGCTTAGTTGATTTTACTTTTGCTATAAATATACAAATGTGTTGAATATATTGTCTCATATTTACTTATTGTTGTCAGCTGATATCTACAGTCACCATCAGCCGATTCGAATGTTATCACTCGATTGAATGGGCGTTATCAGTGGTTATCAGCTGATAGATATGGGCCAGTAGGGAGCGTTCTGCGCCCACTGATAGGCTCAGAAGGCTGTTATCACCCATCCACATGGTTAATCAGCTATAGATCACATACGGCTGCGGCTAGAAGTGAACGAGAATTATTTAAATTACTTATTAAATTTCCCACAGGTGTCAAAGTCAGTTCCTGGAGGGCTGCAGCTCTGCGAACAGTTTAGTTCCAACCCTAATTAAACACACCTGATCAAACTAATTGAGTGCTCTAGGCTTGTTTGATACCTACAGATAGGTGTGTTAAAGCAGGGCTGGAACTGAACTCCGCAGGGCTCCGGCTTTGACACCCCTGCCCAACCCCGATCGTCACAGTAATGTAAAAACAGATCTGGATCTGAAGTCTTCTCTAATTAGTGTAGCTGATTAACCATGTGGGTGGATGATAACAGCCTTCTGAGCCTACTAGTAGGCGCAGAAGGCCCCTATTGGGCCCATATTTATCTGCTGATAATGGCAATTCAATCGAGAGATAACATTCGCATCGGGTGCAGCTATTATATAAAACAAATGATCTGTAAATACTAAATATTTGTAAAGAAGTGTGTAACGGCATCAAAAACACACACATTTCTCCAGCAATTACACAATAAACCGGTGGTCATTTGCAGGATTTGGTACAATACTTAAATCAAATCACACCTTAAATAAACAACGTCAACAAGCATTCATCAACACTTCTTTAATTTCAATTTACAATCTACAATATTCAGATTTTAGTGCTTTTTCTTTTCAATGTAAGTGCTTCGACACCACCTCATCCATTTTTGTAGTACAAGTATTGTGTATATATTTGGCACTCTCTACGTAATTATATGTTAATAATGCATATTAGAAATCAACGACGGCTGCATAAGTTAATCAGAGTTACAGCTAAAGATAATCACATTAAACACACACACTGCAAGTCTCTTATTTTGCTTTGTCGTAATTTTCAAGTAAAAATATCTGAATGTTATATTTAAGCAAAACAATATATTAAGACTAGTTTTGTTTAGATAATGCATCGTAAGAAGAATGTTTGGTGAATAAATGTTGGTCACACTTTACAATCTTGTAGTTAATGTATTGACGTGAGCAAATAATGAACAATACATTTATTACAGTGTTTATTCATCTTTGTTAATGAAAATAGTCATTATTAAAGGAGTAAATAAAGAAAGAGATGCTCAAATATGAGGATAGATAACTATATGATGAAGTAAAACAATGTATATTTAAAATGTTAAAATAATTGTTGGAATTTGGGGCGGTACAGTGGCTCAGTGGGTAGCACTGTCGCCTTACAGCAAGAAAGTCACTGGTTCGAATCCCGGCTGGGCCAGTTGGTGTTTCTGTGTGGAGTTTGCATGTTCTCGCCGTGTTGGTGTGGGTTTCCTCCGGGTGCTCCGGTTTCCCTCACAGTCCAAACACATGAGCTATAGGGGAATTGATGATGCCGCAGTGTATGAGTGAGTGTGAATTAGTGTGTTGGGTGTTTCCCAGTCCTGGGTTGCAGCTGGAAGGGAATCTGCTGCATAAAACATGCTGGAATAGTTGGCGGTTCATTCCACTGTGGCGACCCCTGATTAATAAAGGGACTAAGCCAAAGGAAAATAAGTGAATGCTGGAATTTGTATTTGTGCAAACTTTAATGTTTGGTCATTGTGGGAAATTTAATATGAATTAGTTTATTCTTTATTTTTAAATTTGGCAGAATTTGTAGATAATCATATATCAAGGATAGACATTTCAGTATGATTTTTACATTTATTTTGTAAATATACTGCAGTCAGAATTGAAATAAAAGAACTGAACTGAAAAATTAAATGATCTGTGATTGATTAATGCTGCATGTGTATTGTTCATTATTAGTGGATGTTAGTAAATACAGTAACTAATGGACTGTTATAATAAAACGTGACCAAAATATCTTCTAATGCACAGATGTGCTTCTGTTTTTTGGAAAATGCATCATTCAGATATTTTGAAAGGAAATAGCCGTTTTTGCAGCGCATTTATTGCATTTCACTATTAGTCTACCATGCTAAAGACGGGAAAACACACACACACAGTTCCCACTCAAATCTCTGATCACACTTTACAATAAGAGTGTATTAGTTAATGCGTTTACTAACATGAACAAACAATGAACAGTACATTTATTATAGTATTCATTCATATTTATTAACATTAGTTAATGGAAAAATGATTCATTGTTAGTTCTTGTTAAAGCATTGAGTTAACAAGTATGAATTAGTCATTTAATAATGCATTAGTAAATGCTGAACTGTGATTTATAAATACTGAACGAGATTATTAGTTCACCCAAATCTGACTATTCTGTCATCATTTGTTTGCTCACTCTTCAAAACCTGTTGGAGTTTCAAAAAAGAAGTTATTTTGAAAAATGTTGAAACCTATAACCATTGACACCCACAGTATTTGCTTTTCCTGCTATTGAAGTCAATGGTTACAAACAGGTTTCCAAATAACTTTCATTCTGCAGAAAAATGAAAATCAACGTTTTGGTACCACTTGAGCAAAAGTAAATTAGCATTTTTGGGTGAACTATCCCTTTAAAAGAATACTTTTTATTTGTTAATATGCAAATTTACAGCTCTCCAATGCTTAAACAGGTCTGTTTTACCATTTTTGTATCCATTTAGGCGATCTCCGGGTCTGGCAGGAGCACTTTTAGCTTAGCTTAGCATAGATCATTGAATCGGATTAGACCATTAGCATCTCTCTCTCTCTCTCTCTCTCTCTCAAAAAAAAAAAAAAAAGATCAAAGAAGTTTGATAATTTCCTATTTATTGCATGCTCCAATGCAATGAGTTTTACCATTTTTTTGAATCCATGTAGCTAATCTCCGGGTCTTTCGGGAACATGCTTAGCTTAGCATAGATCATTAAATCAGATTAGACCATTAGCATCACACTCAAAAAAGATCAGAGGTTTGATAATTTTCCTATTTAAAGCTGAACTCTTCCGTAGTTACATTGTGTACTTAGACCAACAGAAAATTAAAGTTTTTATTTTCTAGGCTGATATATCGAGGAACTATACTTTTATTTTGGCGTAATCAAGGAATTTTTAAGTCGTACCATTGCATTGATATAGCACTGTTGCTTAGTTATCAAGCTGGGACTATTTTCAGGAGTTATGTAATATCGTTGCACTGCTGCAGCCATGGAAACTCTGAAATTTTTCACTTTTTTGAGCAAGACGCTAATGGTCTAATCCGATTCAATGATCTATGCTAAGCTAAGCTAAAAATGCTCCTGTCAGACCCAGAAATCAGCTGAATGGACTCAAAAATGATACAACTATTCAGTTTATCTCTAAGAGAGCTGTAAAATAAGCATATTTCTAAAATAACAATATTAAAATAAAAATGTGGAGTGTTACTAACATTAACTAATGACACCTTATTGTAAAGCGTGACCAAATCCACTGATAACATACTGTAGACACACACATTGAACCCATGTGAATTGCTGTAAATTCAGCTCAGATGAGCTTCCATCATCCAGTGTTTACTAGTAAGTGCATGTTGAAATAGCTATTTAGATCCACTAACAGCACTACATTAACAGTGCCGCATCTTTTGCACTGGTCTGGAAATACAGGAACGAACAATACATTTACTACAGTATTTACTCATCTTTGTTATTATTAATATAATGTAATTTATTGTTAGTTCTTGTTAACTCACAGTGCAGTATCTAATGTTATCAAGCAGGAATTTGGATTTTATTAATGCAGTAGTAAAGGATGAACTGTGATTAATAAATGCTGTACAAGTATTGTTCATTATTAGTACATGTCAGTAAATATATTAAAGGGATAGTTCACACACAACTGAAATTCAAGATCATTTACTCATCTTTCACTTGTTTCAAACCTGTTTGAGTTTCTTTTTTCTGTTGAACACATGCTTTTAATTATTATTATTATTATTATTTTGAAAAATGATTGACTTCTATAGTATTTATTTTATCCAATTGACTATGGAAGCCAATGGTTACAGCTTTCGGACATTCTTCAAAACGTATTTGTTTGTGCTCAACAGAATAAAAACCTAATAAGGAATCAGAACTGGAATAAATACTGAGCAGATTTACATTTTTGTGTGAACTATCCCTTTAACTAACATTAATTAATGTCATCTTATTGTAAAGTGTGATCAAATCCGCTAATAATATATTGCAGACACATTTAAACCCATCTGAACTGCTGTAAGTTCAGTTCAGATATAGAGCATCCATCACCCAGTGTTTACTAGTAAGTGCATGTTTAAATAACTCACTTAAAGGGATAGTTCACCCAAAAATGAATATTCTGGCATCATTCATTCATCATCCTACACTTGTTTCAAACCTTTAAGAGTTTCTTTATTCAGTTGAACACAAAAAGAAGCTATTTTGAAAAATGTCGGAAGCTGGTAACCATTGACTTCCATTGTATTTTTTTTTTCCTTCTATGGAAGTGAATGGTTGCAGCTTTCTAACATTCTTCAAAATTTCTTTTATATTAGAAAGCTGTAACCATTGACTTTCATCGTCATAATAGTAAATACAATGGAAGTCAATGGTTACCGGTTTCCAACATTTTTCAAAATAATAATATAGAGATAATATTTTTTGGGGTGGGGGGTGGGTCACCATTGACTTTCGTAGTATTTAGTTTTCTGACTATTAAAAGGCAATGGTTTCAGCTTTGTAACATAAAAGATACTTTGAAGAATGTTAAGCTGTAACCATTGACTTTCATGGTCAAATGAATAAAAAAAATACAGTGGAAGTCAATGGTTACCGGTTTACAACTCTTTAATATAATATTATATATTTTTTAAAAAGTAGGAAACCTGTAACCACTGACGTCCATAATACTTATTTTTCAGACTATGAAAGTCAATGGTTACACCTTTCTAACATTCTTTAAAATGTAATTTATGTTAGAAACCTGTAACCCTTGACTTCCATAGAATTTTTTTCGACTATTAAAGTCAATGGTTACAGCTATCTAACTTTCTTCAAAAAATTTTAGAAAGCTGTAATCATTGACTTCCATAGTCAAATGAATAAAATAAATACTAATGGAAGTCAATAGTTACCGGTTTCAAACATTTTTCTAAATAATAATAGTGACTTTATATATTTTGAAAAAAAAAAAAAAGGAAACCTGGTAACCATTGACTTCCATAGTATTTATTTTAGAAGAGGCAATGGTTACAGCTTTCTAACATACTTCAATATATATTTTATGTTAAAAAAACCTGTAACCATTGACTTCCATAGTATTTATTTTTCAGACTACAGAAGCCAATGCTTACAGCCTTCTAATATACTTCAAAATATCTTTTATGTTAGAAAGCTCTAACCATTGACTAGTCATAAAATAAATACAATGGAAGTCAATGGTTACCGGTTTCAAACATTTTTCTAAATAATAATATAAGTGTGATATTATAATTTTTTTTAAAGTAGGAAACCTGTAACCATTGACTTCCATAATACTTATTTTTCAGACAATGAATGTCAACGTTTACAGCTTTTCAACATTCTTCAAAATATATTTTATGTCAAATAAACCTGTAACCATTGACTTCCATAGTTAATTTTCTGACTACGAAAAGCCAATGCTTACAGCTTTTCAAACATTCTTCAAAACATCTTCTTTAGTGTTCAACGAAATCAAGACACTCACGGAACCACATTTGAGGGCAAAAACAAACAAGTGAGTAGACTTTAATATCTCAGTGTGTGAACTATCCCATTCAAATAGCTAGTTGCCTCTCCCTCCATTAACAGCACTGTGTAGCGCCGCGTGGTTTCCTGTGCAGATTCACAGTGTCTGTAGGAATCAGATGCTCGTGTCTGTCCTCCAGAGACAGCACTCTTCTCACCGCTTCCTCGAACGCAACCGCAACATTAGTGGCATCTTTTGCGCTGGTCTCGAAATACGGGTATCCTCCGCTCTCCATGCACCACTCCTGTGCTTCTTCACTGCTCACCTGACGCTCCGAAACGTCCAGTTTATTTCCCAGAACCACAAACGGGAAGCTTTCGGGCTCCTTGACGTCTGCGTAATAAATGAACTCTTTCTTCCAGTTGACCAGGTTGTGGAAGCTCTGGCTGTCGTCCACACTGAAGGTCAGCAGGCAGCAGTCGGAGCCGCGGTAGAAAGGCGTGCGGAGGCTACGGAAACGCTCCTGACCGGCCGTATCCCAGATCTGCAGAGTCACTGTACGGCCGTCCACCTATGCAGAAAAAAAGACAACATTTGAGATGTTTTACAAATACACTGTTTGGCTTATTACAGTATTTACTTAAATTCTGTCATCATTTACTCGTCCTTCACTTGTTCCAAACCTTTAAGGGTTTCTTTATTCAGTTGAATGCAAAAAGAAGATACTGTAGAAAACCTGTAACCATTGACTTCCATTGTATTTACTTTTCCCACTATGAAAGTCAATGGTTACAGTTTAACATTCTTTAAAATATTGTTTATGTTAGAAAGCTGCAACCATTGACTTTCATATAAATTAATACAATGGTTACCGGTTTTCTAAAATTTTTCCAAAACAATTATATATAATAGTGATATTCTGGCCTCTATTTTAATGATCTAGGCGCAAAGTCTAAAGTGCATGGCACAAACGCATTAAGGACGTGTCCGAATCCACTTTTGCTGTTTTAAGGATGGACAAATACGCTCTGCGCCCCAGCGCATGGTCTAACAGGGTTGTGCTTATTCTCTTAATGAGTTCTGGGTGTGTTTTGAGCATAACGTGCATTAAACCAATCAGAGTCTCATCTCACATTTAAAAGTCAGTTGTTTTGCGCCATGGTGCATTTGCTATTTACATGTTGGACTGTATAAGTGTAAAAACTGAAGCTTCACTATAGAGAAAAAGCGTTGAAACAGAGCATCTGCAGCTCGAGGATAAAGAACGAGCCTCCTCCATTCAGCCTCTTTACTTTCTCTTTATTTTTACTCTTTACTCCTTTACTTTGGTGGAGTAAGGAAACGGTGGAAACTCACTCCACTGAACACATCCATTAGCCCACATATTTAATTTCCTTTGTTAAGCGCAAAGATTTGTGTCAAAACTATTTCTAAATTCAGTTCTAATTTTCAGCAAAGGAATAAATGATCAATAATAATGAAGTGTGGTCAAAACACTGAGTTATATCCAAACACACGTCCTGCTCTTATGCCCCATATGCTGATGCAGACGTCTCCAAAACCCCACAGCTGGACAAATCTACACTTGTGTTTATTAAAACAGATATAAATCTGCATATAATCAATAATACTGCTAATAATAATAACATTATACAGATGCAGATCGTCATGAATAAACTGAAAAAGCCCCCCGAGGTAAAGAAGGCATGGAGGCAGTGGTGTTTATATTGATGTAGGAAATAATCATGTTTGTATTATTTTAATCCTTTAATTGTTTTCATCTATAAAGATATTTGTGTATTGCTGTTCATCCTGTGTGTATTCAGCAGTGTGTGAGCATTTGGACCTGCATACGCATATAACTCACACGCTTTGCGCTGGACTTTAGAGCAGGTTTTAGTTGGTCAATGGTGCTGTTAGTCTATTTCAGTTCCTCAAAATAGCAACACACCATCAATGCGCCTTAACACACCTCCTTTATAGACCAGCACACACATGAGTCCACAGAGTGGCGCAAATGGATTTGCAATCTAAATGTGGCGCAAAATGTGAAAATTACTGTTGCGCTGGTCAGAAAATAGCATCAAATCACACCATACATGTCTTGCTCCTTATTGCGCAGGGCGTATGATAGGGCGCTTTATATTTTTAAAAATGTAGGAAGCCAGTAACCAGTTGTTTTTGCAACTATGCAAGTCAATGGTTACATGCTTCTGACATTCTATTCCATTTATACTATAGTTCAACCAAACAAATGAAAAAATTTGTCATCATTTAACCTTTAAGTGTTTCTTTATTCGGTTAAACGCAAAAAGATGATCTTTTAAAAAAATGTAGGAAGCCAGTAACCATTGACTTCCATTGTATTTTAGTTCACTAAAAAAATGTTAGACAATAAAAAAAGTCATTCGTTGTTCGTTTTTGTTAACTCAAACTGCATTAATGGCTCGTTTCCACTGACTGGTACGGTACAGTTCGGTTTGGTACGGGTCACCTTTATCAGGCTTGCGTTTCCACTACCAAGGGTACCCTTTTGGTGGGCGTGGTGTATGACAAAGTTTCAGTCGACGTCATTCTCGCTCGAGGAAATGTCTACAATAAAGCTGTACAGGTCGCTCACATATCATATGAGAAGCACTTCTCACAACACAGATGCTTTACACACATAAATACTTGTGTAGAAATGTTTATTACTAACTTTTCAATGAACATGAGTTGATTATAACTGCAGATCAATGACAGTGCGAAACAGCCTACTGTAACGTCTGTAATCATATTAAATAACTAAATAAATGAACATATATAAACACATACAGCCCCTTACAGTCTCCGATATGTTATCAACTACAGAAGAAATACACACAGCAGACATTTTGTCCATATTTAGGTTCAAAACAACACAAAATATAGCCCACAGTCAGTGTAAACCTCTCATCTGTGTCTGTAATCTTCAGCAGCACATGTAGCCTCTGTTAGTCAGTAATTCCATCATTCTCAGTTCATATTAGTCCAAAAGGTGAAGATAATAAGTTAGTTAATCATGGCATTTTGTTCATGTTTGCTGAATAATAATGTGCTCCTTTTTTTCCGGCTTCTCCTTTGTTTCTTCGCGCTTCACTCTCGCGTTTGTCAGTGTCTGACAGGATCGGGTTTCAAAAGCACGTCAATAATCAAGCGCAGGTTATTATCATCACCTCAAGAAGTTTGTTATTTCAGATATAATGTTAGACGCGCGCGAACGCTAGCAAGAAAGCGAAACCGCTCGCGCCTCAGACTGGCTCGTAAAAAACTACGGGGCACAGGGTAAATCTGCTCTTCTTCTTGGCTTTGTGGCTGTTCATCAAGACGACGACAAGGTTTGTTTGAGCCCAGGTCGACCATGGCTCGTTATTATATGTATATATAAATCCGCTGTTATGTCTCGGCTCGTCGGCTGTGTATTTCAAACATGGCGGTTTTTTTGTTTTCATTCTGGCTTGTTGAGTAACCAATAGCGTTCAGCTGCGCGAAAGGGTGCCGAAAAAGTGGTATGGTTCGGTTCGCTTTTTGACAGTGGAAACGGCCATAAAAGCGTACCAAACCGAACCGTACCGTACCACTCAGTGGAAACGGGCCATAACTAATGGTCCCTTTTTACATGTGCGAGTTTCTACATGTGCAGAGGTTGTCATAGTTGGTAAACTCAGGAGAGTACAACTAATGAATAGGAGAGTACAACTAATCATTTACTTCCAGTCCTGTTTGCTGAAATAATAAAAGAAAAAACTCCAGGATGGTGTTATCAAGACTTTCAGAAAAAGCAAAGAAACAGTGTGAGACTGATAACGGCAGCAGAAGAGAGAATAATGCCAGATTTACTTTCCTGCCCCCATACACACTGCATAACACACACCTCACACAGGCGGGAATTTGCTTTTAGGCCTCTATTTTAGAATTAAACCTTTTCTTTTAAAGCTAAAAATAAGCTTGTTGCTGCAACTTATGTCTGTATTGGACTATGGAGATGTTCACTACAGTTGAAGTCAGAATTATTCGCCCTCCTGTGAATTAGTTATAATTAGTTCACAGTATTTCCTCTAATATTTTTTCTTCTAAAGAAAGTCTTATTTGTTTTATTTTGGCTAGAATAAAAGCAGTTTTTAATTGTTTTAAAGCCATTTTAAGGTCAATATTATTAGCCCCCTTAAGCAATATTAGTTTTGGATTGTCTCCAGAACAAACCACTGTTATAATGACTTGCCTAATTGCCCTAACTTTACCCTAATTACCCTAGTTAAGCCTTTAAATGTCACTGTAAGCTGTATACTAGTGTCTTGAAGAATATCTAGTCTAATATTATTTACTGTCATCATGGCAAAGAGAAAATAAATCAGTTATTAGAGATGAGTTATTAAAACTATTATGATTAGAAATGTGGTGAACGATTTCTCTCAAAAATTTGAACAAAAATATTTTCATTAAACAGAAATTGGGTAAAACATATACAGGAGGGCTTATAAGTCTGACTTGTACAAGGTACTATGAAATGTACCTCCAGGTCTTTATTGAGGAACTCCACGCCGATGGTGTGGAAGAGATGAGCGTCAAACTTGTTGGTGACGTATCGGTTCATGAGCGAGCTTTTGCCCACACCGCCATCACCCAGGAGAATCACTTTCAGGAGAGATGATTTAGATGACATGGTTGTAGTCCTCGTCCTGTGAACTGCATTTTAGAAACAGGTTTAAAAGGCGCCTATTATGCAAAACTCACTTTTATAAGAGGTATAAACCCAGTAGTGTGTGAATATCTCCAGCAGCCTCTAATGGTCAACATGCATTAATTGTATTTGTTCTAATCAGACTTGATAGAAACAGTCTGCAGAAACACTTTGATTGGCATTTCTCTCTTTGTACGATGTCATCAGAGGGCGAAAACCCCGGCTACTAGTGCCCATCTCTCCCTCATTAGCATAAACAGCAGCCCTGAGTGAGAAGCAGCCGTCTGTCCATTAGCCATTAGAGTGTTTGAGCTGCTGAAGATAATGTCAGCGTAGACTAAGAGGATTATAGATGTGGAGTTTTAGATGAAGCACAAATGAACAGCGACAGGAGTCTCCATAGACTGACAGAAGCATGATGCACACACTCACACTGAAGCACACATGCACACCTGACCAGCACTGACAACACTAGGGCTGTTTTACATCTGCCATTATGGTGATGCACAGGCATTTATAGCTCCACCTTCTTAATTAAAAGAGCACAATCTCATTTGCATTTAAAGCGACAGTCACCAAAACACCACGATTAGGACAAAAGTCTAAAAGGGTCAGCTTCAGAGAGCTAGAAAATATTATCTGTGTGCTATTTTGAGCTGAAACTTCACTAGACACACCAAAGGCTTATTTTACATCTTGTAAATGGGGCATAATAGGTCCCCTTTCAAGCAAATATGTTGAAAATTAAAACTTAACAATAATTTAAACAACAATTAGCAATAGAATCACATGCCCCAATATTATTTAAGCATTTTGCATTATTATACATAAAAAAAATGGCTTCAGTTTACCACAAATTATACAGTAAATACATACATTTGTTATATATAACAATTCGAGTTTAAGGAAAATGTATTGTGGAATAAGTCACATATTATTTTGCGCCAATTAGAACACGTGCTATATATATATATATATATATATATATATATATATATATATATATATATATATATATATATATATATATATATATATATATATATATAAAATAAACATTTTTACAGTGTAAAATACTGTCACAATCATTATTTCTTAACATTGACAGATGCATTTGTGTTGGTGCATTTCATATCAAAAATGAACAGTCATCATTTACTCATTAACTCGTTGTTGTAACACACAATATGTAAGATTTGTACATTTTGAATTAGCCCCGAATGGTTATAATGTCTGACTTTTCCTTAGAACATTGTTATATATTTTGCTGATTTATGCACTTACATTGTCCCAAATGTTTGTAATA
This sequence comes from Danio aesculapii, assembly GCF_903798145.1. Lineage (NCBI taxonomy): Eukaryota > Metazoa > Chordata > Actinopteri > Cypriniformes > Danionidae > Danio > Danio aesculapii. The sequence continues at coordinate 53,808,291 of NC_079443.1, read as the reverse complement.
ATGTTAAAATCTAGAGAAATAAGCCATTGAGATAGAGTGTATGCGGTTTGCCTTTGTTTGTTGTGAATATGCGCCCCCTAGTGGCCAAAATTAAATACTGTCCCTTTAAACTAAATTTCCTCTGAAAAACCAAAGTGATTACCTTTTGTTTTTAGATAATATAAGATACTTATAATGTACTTGCTTAAAATACAGCGCATAAATTCAACAGTTTTGTGTAAATCAATGCAGAACAGCAGAGTAATTGTATTTAGTTTTTGTTAATAATAATAATAATAATAATAATAATTATATTTTTTAATTAAAAGGTCACAGTTTTTAAGACAATAGTTCCTGCTTAAAGGGATAGTTTGCTATCCATAATAAAATATAATGCAATTACACAATAATAATAAGTATAGAAACAATTCTAATGTTTAACAATCAAGCTCAAATTCAGCATACCTGAACTTTTAGTTTATCAATCAATCCTGAAAAACAATGACTTATTTTACAATAAAATAAATAAACAAGATGTTTAACAACAACAACAACAATAGAAACACTATAATCCAGAACAAATTCAGCATATTACCAAGTCTATATTAGCATAACAGAGTTATTTGCAAATTATTAAAAAAAAAAGGTTTGAATTAGTCCATGTTTTTGAGTAATGGTGTAGTTTACACAATTAAAATAAAGGAATAAATATAGGAGCATCTTGTCATCTTGGAGCTTTATGATTGTTTCTAATAACTTGGGAAAATGATGACGTTACTTACCTTTACTGCCTCAAATAAATCATCCTTCAAAATCTAAAACAGAGAAGAGCTCAATCAGAAACACACAGAACTAGTCTGGATAACTTAGTATTTTAATGCGTTTCTTCATCCGCATCAATTATTCAACAGACAGGAGATGAATCACAGAACTACTTAATAAAAGCACATTAAACCTCATTCATTATCAATCATGCATAGTCTCTATGCTCTATAATGTTGCAGTATGATGAGGATTATGTAGTTGCCATTTAGACAAAAAGATAAAACCATTAAAACTCATGTTCAGCATTGGATGCAAAATATAGGTCAATGCTTACTATGTTTGATAGATGCACTTTACCGTCCTATTGCCACAGTAATGATGGACGTAAAGCATTCTGACAGTAAATGAAGGCACGAGAGAGGGAGAGAGAGAGAGAGACAGAGGGCTCTATTTTGGCGATCCATGCACAAAGCGCAGGGCGCAAACGCATTAAGGGTGTGTCAGAATCCGCTTTTGTTATTTTAAGGATGGAAAAATCCGCTTTGCGTGGTGGCGCATGGTCTAACAGGGTTGAGCTTATTCTCTTAATGAGTTATAGGTGTGTTTTGAGAATAAACCAATCAGAGTCTCATCTCCCATTCCCTTTAAGAGTCAGTTGTGCCGCGCCATAGCGCATTTGCTATTTACATGACGGACTTATTATTTACATTACAGCGTGAGAATGAGAGATGAGCCTCCTCCTTATTTACTTTCACTTTCACTCTCGTGGATAGGGAAACGTGTTGTACACACAGACATCCATTAGTCTATACATAATTAATTTTGTTTGTTAAGCGTAAAGATTTGTTTCTAAACTATTTCTGAATTCAGTTCTAATCTCCAGCAAAGGAATAAATGAACAATAATAATGAAGTGTGCTCAAAACACTGAGTTATATCCAAACACACATGCTAAATGCCCCATATGGTCTAAAACCTTACAGGTGAGCAAATCTAAGCTTGTTTTTAATAAAACAAATATAAATATGCAGATAATCAATAATACTGCTAATAATAATAACATTATACAAAAGCAAATTGTCATTAATGAACTGAAAAAGCCCCCCGAGATGAAGAAGACATGAAGGTATGGTTTTTAGATTTCTGTAGGCTAGAAAATAATATGTTTCGTAATATTTTAATCCTTTATATTTATATCCTATAGGCTATATATCCTTATTATATCCTATATATATCCTTAATATTTTAATAATTTTTCATTTGTAAAGATATTTGTGTATTGCTGTACATCCTGTGTGTATTAAGCAATGTGTAAGCGAGGCGCACAACTAACACACTCTGCGCTGGACTATAGACCAGCTTTGATCTGATCTATTGAACCGTCTATTTCAGTTCCTCAAAATAGCAATGCGCCAGCAATGTGCCTCAACACGCCTCCTTTATTAGACCAGAACACCTATGGGTGCATATATGAGCACACATGCATTTGCTATTTAAACAGCGTGCTGCAAAACGTCAAAACCACTCTTGCGCCGAGCTGAAACTAGCAAACAACAATTGCGTCGTGCCTTGCGCCGGGTGTATGATAGGGCCCAGAGAGAGAGAGAGAATATATATAAATATAATATATTGAATAATATGATACAATATTTATAATTTAATTATTATTTATTTAATAATTATTCAATATTATTTTATTTAATTTTACTACTACTACTACTACTATCTATTGTGTGTACTGTTTTTTATATTATATGTATATATATATATATATATATATATATATATATATATATATATATATATATATAATGTATGTTACTTTTTATGTTAACTCTATAAATGCTTTGGCAATCCATTTGTAACATTTGTCATGCCAATAAAGCAACTATTGAATTGAATTGAGAGAGGAAGATTTTTTCTTTTTCACCTTTATGTATAAATTCACCTTTATTTATTATTTTTTTAACAATTAAATAACATTTAAATCTGTTTCAAAGTGTCATAATGTCCATTTGAAACATCAACACTAGGGATGCACAATATATCGGCGACCATATTGATATCAGCTGATAAACGCCTTTTTTTGTGATCAAATTGTCAGTGCTTTTGAAGCTAATGAAGACAGCAGAATCAATGATTTATTTGAATAATTCAGCCTGACATGTTTACTGCTGGGGCATCATGGTGGCACGATCGCCTTACAGCAAGAAGGTCACTGGTTCGAGTCCTGGTAGGGTCTCACATTTCTGTGTGGAGTTTGCATGTTCTCCCCGTGTTGGCGTGGGTTTCCTCTGGGTGCTCTGGTTTCCCCCACAGTCCAAACACCTGCGCTATAGGGGAATTGATTAACTAAACTGGCCATAGTGTATGAGTGTGCAGGGGTGTTTCCCAGTGTTGGGTTGCATCCACTGTGTAAAACATGCGCTGGATAAGTTGCCGCTGTGGCAAACCCAGCTTAATAAAGGGTCCAAGCCGAAGGAAAATGAATGAATGGGTGAATGTTTACAGCTTAAAAATATTATAAATGTTTCTTAAAATAAAAGATATTGTGTTCAATGAAGATAAATGTTGTAGTTTTTACCCAGACATTTAAAAAGAAGATATTTAAGAGCAGTAATCACAATACCGGGATATTTTTATCCAAGGTTATCACACCGTCAGAATCTTATACAAGCCCATGCCTAAACACAATGCAGTATTCCCCACTGTAAATCACCTGAACGTCTTAGAAGGGGACTTTTATATTTAAAAAAAAAGGCTCAGAGAAAGAGAGGCAGAGAGAGAGAGAGAGAGAGAGAGAGAGAGAGAGAGAGAGAGAGAGAGAGAGAGAGAGAGAGAGAGAGAGAGAGAGAGAGAGAGAGAGAGAGAGAGAGAGAGAGAGAGAGCTGTACTCACAGTAGTTTCTCTGAGCTGCGGTCAGTCAGTCAGTCGGTCATGTGCTCCTCTCTACCCTGCATCACATGCAACAGCGGACATTACAATCAGGCAACATGATGGAGTCTAAACTACTGGAATGAGGCACGTTCACAATCACACACACACACACCAACCCATATACACAAACGCGCATACATGTGTGTGTGTGTGTGTGTATGTATGTATGTATGTATGTATGTATGTATGTATGTATGTATGTATATATATATGTATGTATATATATATATATATATATATATATATATATATATATATATATATATATATATATATATATATATACACACATATACATACATACATACATACATGCATACACACACACACACACACACACACGCACACACGCACACACACACACACACACACACGCATACATATACCTACCCATACATGCATTTACAAACACACACAAACAAACAAATAAATAAACACACACACACACAAATAAATAAATAAACACACACACACGCGCACACACACACACACACGCACACACACACGCACACACAGACAGACTTTGATTGTTGTTCTCTCAGGTTAATGACACTATCCATGACTCAACCCTTCATCAGCCCTCACAGAAGCAGCTGCACATCATCAGATACTAATAAACAACTATTAATAAGCACTTTAATTAGTGACGACCAGAAAACGTCAACACTAGATTTCAATATATAAGAGAGGACAATTGAGCCTTTGCAAGTATAGATAAACCAACACACACACAGGCAATGGTTTCATTATTATTACACAAGCACAGAATTACAGTCACTCCATTCATCCACACAGACCTGAGAGACTGATGACTGATTTTATGATTACAGTTAAGCAAATGACTATTTACTTTATTAATGGAAGATGACCACTTAGACTGTAGATAATAATTACACCTTTTTATTATACAACACTAAAATTATTGACTATTTTATATTTATAATGCATTTATTTTTCTTCCCAAAATGATTAATTACAATTAATCCAAAATAAAAGTTTGTATTTACATAATAAGTGTGTAAATTGTATATTTATTATGTATATACAAATACACAAACATACATAAAATAAAAATATCAATATTTAGATTTAAATTTAGATATAATTGGTATTGTGATATATTAAAAAGTACAATATCAACTCATATATTATATTAATATTATTCATGATTTATATTTAATATTAATTTGTATTAACTTTTATAAATGTACATTATAACCTGTGTGTATCAATATATATATATATATATATATATATATATATATATATATACATATATATACACATACATATATATACATACATATATATATATAATTACCCTAACCTGCCTAGTTACCCTAATTAACCTAGTTAAGCCTTTAAATGTCACTTTAAGCTGTATAGAAGTGTCTTGAAGAATATCTAGTCTAATATTATTTACTGTCATCATGACAAAGAGAAAATAAATCAGTTATTAGAGATGAGTTATTAACCCTATTATGATTAGAAATGTGTTGAAGAATTCTGCTCTCTGTTAAACAGAAATTGTGGAAAATAATAAACAGTGGGCTAATAATTCTGACTTCAACTGCATATTAAACACAAACTATATACATATATAAAAATATACATCAGCAATTACATGCAAATGTCAACCTTGCCATGAAAAAAGTTTTCACCAAAATAGAGAAACCGTTTCTACATTTTTTGTGTAAGCAACTATTTTACAGTACTTTAGAAATACTCAAAAATGTATGTCAATGTTTTCAAACAATTATGTTTGATTTACCAAAGTCACACAAGTGCCAATTTCACATCAGTCACATCCATAATGAAGCTTTTCCCTCATAAATGCATAAATGTCAAATAAAAGCTGACTCCTATCCTGTTGATTAGCATTATTTTTTTTTGGGTTGTGGGTTTAATTCACAGAATTTCTACAAAGTATGTTGTATACTGTAAAACTCGCAGACTATTTTGGTCACATCCATAATAACGCACGTTTATTTTCCTCATTTAAAATATAATACATGTTTACAGATTGATATTTTTATGATCCCATAACTCTGTAGTTAGTTGTTCTGGAAAATATATATATATATATATATATATATATATATATATATATATATATATATATATATATATATATATATATATATATATGTGTGTGTGTGTATATATGTTCTGGAAATATATATATGTATACTCTCTATGTGAATTTATGTTTTGAGCTTGTACTGCAAATGTCACATCCATAACGCTGGAATTGCTCACATATAGTGGCAAGGCAACATATATGTGGCAACATATATATATATATATATATATTTATATATCTATAAACATACTTACATGTTAGAATGCTCATTTATAAATGGTAATACAACATTTAGTATAAAATATTAATATATGTGCTTAATAATACATTTATTCTACCTTCCCCCCTGGATTACAGACATTATAAGTCATTCGTATGGACTGTGTAAATGACTATATTATGATCCGGAGACAAATAAATGACATTTGGCCTAATTCATAACGTATATCATCAAAGCTGAACGCAACACAAGAGATTCTAGGACAGGCTAGCCTACAAACGACAAACCACAACACCATTTATCATGATAAAAGCCGTGAATGACAGAGCTGAGCTGCTGAACTTTAGGCTAAACCGACTTGATAAAGTGAATCATGAAGGAAATAAACACAGCCCTGACTGTGTATGTGTGTGTGTGGAG
>NC_079443.1:53774388-53796888 GCF_903798145.1 Danio aesculapii | reverse complement strand
GTTCTGTGGACATGTTTATACACATTACTATGGAGACATGGGCGTCACGGTGGCGCAGTGGGTAGTACAATCGCCTCACAGCAAGAAGGTTGCTGGTTCGAGCCTAGTTGGCGTTTCTGTGTTGAGTTTGCATGTTCTCCCCGTGTTGGCGTGGGTTTCCTCCGGGTGCTCCGGTTTCCCCCACAGTCCAAACACATGCGCTAGGTAAGCTAAATTGTCCATAGTGTGTGTGTGTGTGTGTGTGAATGAGTGTGTATGGGTGTTTCCCAGTGATGGGTTGCGGTTAGAAGGGCATCCTCTGCGTAAAACATGTGCTGGATAAGTTGGCAGTTCATTCCACAGTAGCGACCCCAGATTAATAAAGGGACTAAGCCGAAAAGAAAATGAATGAATGAATGCATAAACTATGGACACATGTTAATACACTCCTGTCAATTAATTCAATGGGGAAAAGTGCACTCCTACAGTTGAAGTCAGAATTATTAGCCCCCCTTTATTTATTTATTTATTTTCTTTTTTTAAATATTTCCCAAATGATGTTTAACAGATTCAGGAAATTTTCACAGTATGTCTGATAATATTTTTTCTTCTGGAGAAAGTCTTATTTGACTTATTTCGGCTAGAATAAAAGCAGTTTTTAATTTTTTATGAACCATGTGAAGGTCAAATTTATTAGCCCCTTTAAGCTATACAGTATATTTATTTTCAATTTATTTTACAGAACAAACCATCGATATACAGTAACTTGCCTAATTACCCAACTTGCCTAGTTAACCTAATTAAGCCTTTAAATGTCACTTTAAGCTGAATACTAGTATCTTGAGGAATATATAGTCTAATATTATGTGTTGTCATCATGGCAAAGAGAAAATAAATCAGTTATTAGAGATGAGTTATTAACACTATTATGATTAGAAATGTGTTGAAGAAATCTGCTCTCCTTTAAACAGAAATTGGGGAGAAAAAAAAAACAGGGAGCTTATAATTCTGACTTGGGCCTCAAAATCACTGGGATTTAGATCCTATTTTAATGTCAGGAAAAGTAAAGAAAAAAAAAAAAGACTTGCTGTGTTTCTATCACTCCAACATGACTCACTATACTACACACATTTCTGTCCAAACAGCTTACAAAAGATGATTCTGCATCACAGGTGCCCTTTAATATCTAAGGACTGTATTGTGGCTTATTCACACATAGGATTAGGGCACCTGAAATATGTAATTCTGCCGATTTTAGCATTCTCATTTTAGGGGGGCTCAGCTCCATAAAAAAATTATATATATATATATATATATATATATATATATATATATATATATATATATATATATATATATATATATATATATATATATATATATATATGTATGTATATATAAAGCCCAATATTACATTTATAAGTAGTAATTTAATAGTAATACACTTAAAAATGGTTGTTTATTATGGGTTGTATACTAGTATTCCACTGTATTACATAGACAGGCATAACCATGAGTTCTGAATAAGCCAAATAGGCTCAATCCACCTGTTTACTAGTAAAAACCACTTTCTATATTCAAGTGCATTTTTTGTTTCCATGTATTAAATAAATAAACTGCCTCTTTTCTAATTAAATGACACACATATAAATATATATTTTAGACTTACATGCTAAATCACATATTTCACGATCTGAATGATAATTATAAATAAGTATTTGTTTTTTGTAACTAGACAACACTTGATGTTTCTGTCTCTGTCAGTGACTCAGTGACAGTTAAAGCGAGTACATTCACTAGGTGGCTCTGTCACCGTGTTTAACCCTTTCTGTGAAAGACTGTATGGTTTAGTTATTGCTACACGAACTGTGAAGTGTTTAATATTGGTAGTTCATCTTGAAATAAAAATAGCGAAATGTTCTTTAAGAGTTACATTTTTCGCTGGAGGAAACAGCTGAGCTGATGAGGTGAAAACCCGACTGCTCCTCCGTGACATTGGGATACAGGTGACACAAGATTATCTATATCAAAGAACTGCAAATCAGCAGTTATTATAACAATTTATCGATCAACACACACCTCGTTCCCTCGCTGTCCACGGCTGTGGTTTGCTGATCAAATGAAAAACAAAAGAAGAGGAGGAGACGAATTCTGCTGCAGTTTTCATATCAAATTTAAAGGGGCCTGAGGCGATAATTAAGTGTACAGTTCATGAGCTAATCGCTAAAGTTTTAGGGGGGCTGAGTAGAAATATAGGGGGGCTACAACCGCCCTAAAATAGGCCTAGCAATGCCCATGTTCTGCCTCGCAGCACATAGACTCACTATAGATGATGTCCTGCATCTTCTTCCAGCCTCTGATTGACAGGTTCCCCAAATACTGAGACAAAAAAGCTCAAAGCTCCAGAGAGCATCCGTGGATCCGGCTGAGAGATTTGGACTCTGGAAGAACATTCAGGAGTCAGAACTGAAGTGGTTTTGGATTCAGCAGCAGAAACACCAGCAGATCACTCACCTTTCCTTAGATGCTGGAAACTCCTGCAGAACAAATGCACAATTGATCATCAAGAACTCAATCAATCAATCAACCAACCAATCAATCAATCAATCAATCAATCAATCAATCAATCAATCAATCAATCAATCAATCAATCAATCAATCAATCAACCAATCAATCAATCAATCAATCAATCAATCATTGGCTAATCTGATCTCATACCTTTACAAAGCAGACATCACTGGCTTTCATCATCTCCTCTGTCTCTCTGATTGTGTGTGAAAGAGCTGAGATGTGTCTGTTCATCTCCTCCAGCCTACATTTAATAATGTTGAAGAGGTTTAATATGTATTCATTAGATTATAAACCGTCCCATTTTGCTGGAGTGCAGTGAGTGCACTATTCTGTGCTTCTGAATGGCTGTATTTACATTTCTGTCTTGTTTCGTCTGGTTCAAACAGCCAAATTGCACTGCGCATCTCGTCACGTAGCGTGATGTTAAGACTCGCAATTACAATCTAACCTGCTCACCTAATATTTACACTCCAAATATTTATATATAAAGGTTACCACGTCCGAAAGCAGAGGCTGCTATAACTGCGGCCACACGCATTAACCACAGCTCATAACATGTGATGGACTAGCACTTTAGACATGCATAAAGCCATAATGGTCATAAACACTGGTAGAGTTAATTTCTATTTCAGTCACATTATTGAAGTGCAGTACAATAATGCCGTGTATTACCTTCGTGTAGGACTTTTAGCTGCATTTTGTGACAAGATAAGCCACACATACACGGCTGTTTGACACTTCTCTGCACCCATCGAGTCAGTAAAGGACCACAGACACACACCTCCTCAGAGTGCGCGCACGCACACACACACACACACACACACACACACACACTGTGAGACTGTTGAAAAATTAAAAACCAAAAATGACATGATTACATAATTGTATTATTAGTTTTTTTAAAGTTCAATTAGTGGAAAGGAGCTCGATTCTCATGTAAAATGGTACAGGGAAAAAGCCAGTCAGTAGAGTTTCTAGCTAAATATTTAGCAGTGTTTGCATGTCCTTTATGGCTCAATTCATTAAAATAAATGTAAAATAACAGCCATTACAAGTTGATTTCAAAAAGCACTTGAATTGTTTTACATTTTGGGATTTTACTTCTGTTGAATAAAAATGTATTTTCCATTGATATTTTAGCAAATATTTAGCTAATATTTAAAATTATATATAAACACTATTTTCTATTCATATATTAGCAAATATTTAGCAGTGTATAAAAATAATATAAATATAAAATAAAATAACATTCATTACAAGTTGAATTAAAATTAGCACCTAAATAATTTTGCATTTTGAGATTTTTTTTGTCAGTTGAATAAAATATATTTTCATTTATGTATTTTATCATTGAAGATTTCTTAAAATACCTAAAAATCTCATCTCATTCTTGTGAACCCAATCTCATGTCTCGTCTAGTCTCGTGGAGTAAGCGTTTCGTCACAACCCTAATGTATATGATTTGCTAATTAATAATAACCTCATATGCATAGGGTGAACAGAGGGTGAACAAACTCCAGGGTAAGGCTAATATATGCGCTGCCCTTTAATGGATTTAAATAGATTTGCGACCGACCAAGAAGAGGTTTTAACAAAAGCACCGCCTATCAACAAACGTCTATTATATTAAATTATTTTATTAAACTCTCCCACTGATCTACACTACCGGTCAGAAGTTTGGGGTCAGTTTATTTATTTTTTATTATTATTAATTTTATTAAAAATCTACTAAAAATTATTCTGTTCATCAAGACGGCATTTATTAAATATTGAAAAAATTATTAAATACCTATTTATTAAATATTTGTTTATTACTTACTGAATGCAGTTTCAAATGAAATTATTACTCCTTGTTGCTTTTATTACCATTATCAATAATTATTAATTAACACAACACTTTAGCTTTAACTTTAACACTTTAGGTCGCATTTCGGTCCCGGACGCATGCTTTGAGAGCGTTCCTGACTGAATGAATAAAATACGCTGTTTTCCACCAAGGCAACCCGGGGTGCTGAAATATATTTGGCTAAACTGCCATTGGATGGGACCAAAAGAAACCAAAACAAAGACAGACGTTCATGCACGTAACTCACATCATCAAAGCAGAATATCTGACTTCAGCATTATTTTTCAGATAAACAAGAATGTTCACTGAGCATGTTTCTGAATATCTGCAAACATATTAAGGTGTATTTATGCTTTAGAAGAGTCAAAAAATTGCATACTGCAGCTTTAAGGATTGCAAAACAGAAGCATATTTTCTGACATTGTAATAGCGTCAATGTCATTGAATGTTAGTCACATTGAATGGCAACATCATCTGAAGTATAGGACAAGGTCAGAATAGTTTAATGATTTATAACAAACAGAGAGAGCTCTGGTGATGAGAGAATATTAAATTATACCAATACCATTTCTTTGAACATAAAATTTAATTTAAAGTGGAAAAAAAGTGTAACTTTTAGTCATAATCTGACCACCCACTGCAGCGTTCAGATGTTAGCTTACCTCGAATATTATGGATATAAACACAGAAAAATAGGACATCATACAAAATGAAAAATACATCTGTGCTGTCTAAAAAAATAAATAAAATGAAAGAGTTTTAGTGGACAGAAAATGAACATTGGATTACTTTTGACTATTGCTTTCTATCTCTGCATACTGTACATTAATGAATACGATTTATTCGTCTTAGCAAAGATATTTATCAAGATACTTATTATTAATACATGTTGTTGTCACTCTTATAAATTACATAGATGTCTGTGTGTATGTGTGTGTGTGTGTGTGTGTGTGTGTGTGAGTATAGTACAATAATAAGCACCAAAAGGTGAAATGACAGCTGAATTTACCTGCAGTGTGTGAATTACGCTCTGTCTTCAAGCAGTAAAATAGTAATAATGTAGGCAAGCAAAAGCACACCTCATATTCATGTTTTTAATTTTACTGAATTGGAAATATTTTAAATAAATTCAATTTTAAGTCCCTGTCAGAGCTACAATTCTGCAGTGTTTACATCTATCCTGTGGATATACTGTGGATATCACTTTTAGTCAAAGCGCGTAAGTTTCTTTTGCTTAGAGGGATACAAAGGTAGCGTTAGCTCGACTATAAAAGATCTGGGTGTCATATTAGACAGTAACTTAACTTTTAAAAATTCTATATATCCCATGTCACAAAAACTGCCTTTTTCATCTGAGAAATATCGCTAAGCTACTAAGTATGCTATCCATCTCAGATGCAGAAAAGCTAGTCCATGCTTTTATGACCTCTAGGCTGGATTACTGTAATGCACTGTTTGCTGGCTGCCCAGCATCCTCTATTAACAAACTTCAATTAGTACAAAATGCAGCTGCCAGAGTTCTTACCAGGTCTAGAAAATTTGATCACATCACCCCAATTTTATCCTCCTTACACTGGCTGCCTGTTAAGTTCGTATTGAATTTAAAATATTGCTTCTTACATATAAAGCTTTAAATAATCTAGCTCCTGTTTATCTAACCAATCTTCTGTCTCGCTACAATCCAACTCGCTCTTTAAGGTCTCAAAACTCAGGGCTTCTGGTAGTACCTAGAATAGCAAAGTCGAGTAAAGGAGGTCGAGCCTTCTCATTTATAGCTCCTAAACTCTGGAATAGCCTTGCTGATAATGTCCGAGGCTCAGACACACTCTCCCAATTCAAAACTAGATTAAAGCATACACTCAATAAATCATATAGCCGTATGATGCATGAATGTGCTCCACACAGGTTTCTGCATCTCGTTTATATACACTATGAACAGCAGCTACGCTAATTATTCTCTTTATTCTCCATTTCCACCTGGGGATACTCATCCCAAGACCCTCAGACTATGCAGAGTCACTGAATTGATCCAAGACCTGTGAAGAGCTGATCCCAAGGTTTCCAAAATCCTGGACCAGGCCGTATCCTGAGCAGCTGCTGTGGTGGTCATGGAGGAGTGAAGAGCATGAGACTGATTCCTGTGACGCTGCAGGGACAGACGAGTCTTCGCTGACATCCAGCGTTCTCCAGCGCCTAGACTGCAACTCTACACAAGACATTTGGTCAGAGGAGAAATGGTCGTGCTCAACTGAGCCTGGTTTATCTCCAGGTATTTTAACTCTTTTTCCCTCTCCGCTGTCGCCACTGGCTTGCATGGTTCAGGATCTGTAGAGCTGCGCATCAATGGGTTTGCTCTTCAATATTTGGACTCTCAGTAGTGATTATTAAACCACACTGAACTGAGCTAAACTGAACTGAACTGACAGTTAAGCTATGTTAAGCTGCTTTGACACAATCTATATTGTAAAAGTGCTTTACAAATAAAGATGAACTGAACTGAATAGATTATTATTTGCTTGTAGGAAAATCCATTCGTTCATTTCTGCTGTTTATACTTTGACTTTGCATTTCAGGTTATATTTTAATAGCACTTAACCTGCAAATTAGAATAGGATCTGAATAAAAATCACACAAACTCATTGACATTTAAAGGTAACAGAGATTGTTATGGGTTAATGATGCTAACATTCTGCACAAATCCATCAATGTCTCCTTTCTGGTTGTTCTTTCTATTAAGGAATTTCTGCAGAAAGCACCGCTCAGGTGTGTCTCCACCTCAGCTAGCGACACTCTATTTTATTGCACTACAACTATCCAGTTTGTTTGGCTAAAAAATTTAATTTCAACCTATGACTTGGCATAAATCATTCAGAGGAGTGATGTAATGCGCTCAAAACCTGCCAGAACTGCTTATCTGACAATAACCAAGCATCAGCCAATCAGAATCAAGCATTCAGCAGACCGCTAGATCTCTTAAAAACATTTTAATGTTAAGCAAAATTTACAGCCATAATAATGTTACAGTGTTTATATAATCATCCAAATGATGAACAACATCCACCTGTCAGAAAACAATCATGTAATTAATAAGACTTACATCCATCCCTCTTCTTATTATCCTGCAGGTCTGCGCCTGTTTCAATGAAAGCTGAGCAGCAGCTATAGTGTGTTTCCTGTTGAGATGCTTAATAACGTCTCACACAAACATCCTGAACGTCCTAGAAGTCGAGTGTTTTATCTTCTGAACATTCTCCTGAGATCAGCAGCACGTGATCCAGAGCGATTTCTCCAGTGCCGGAGCGTCCCCGCTCAGCCTCAAAGACCACCTGGAGAAACACACACAATAATCAATAGGTTGTTTGCAATCACGTAGTTCTGGTGATGGCTAAATTCAGATGGAGTCAGGAAGTAAAAAGCATGGACATAAAGACTTGGATTATTGCAAAACAAGATGGAGATTTCATTGCAGTGATTAGATGGCAGGATATGCTGTACAGATTCTTCTGGATTTTGTATATGTGTGGTGTTTGTATCTGATTTTTATATAACACATTAACATATATATATATACACACATAATCAGGCCTGTATATAATATTTATTAGTGCTGTCAAATGAATTATCGCGTTCAAAAAAAGTTTGTCCACATCAGGGTTGGGTTAACAGACGATGCCATTGTCCATCGCAGATGGCCGATAGACATCACAAAGCTGAGCCGGCATCGCGATCCTCCACCCCGCCCCCATCACCCTGCTAAAAGATCCAGCTTAAACCAGTCTAGGCTGGTTGGCTGGTTTTAGCTGGTTGACCAGCCTGGTTTTAGAGGGGATTTGGCCATTTTCAGGCTGGTTTCCAGCCATTTCCAGCCTGGTCTTAGTTGGTCAGGCTGGAAAATGACCAGCTAAATCCAGCTAAAACCAGCTTGACCAGCCTGGTTTAAGCTGGACATAGCTGGTTTTGGCTGGGCTCCCAGCCTGGCTAGGCTGGTCAAGCTGGTTTTAGTTGGTCATTTTCCAGCCTGTCTAGCTAAGACCAGGATGGAACTGGCTGGAAACCAGCCTAAAATTTACCAAAACCCCTCTAATACCAGGCTGGGAGCCCATGTGTGTGTGTGTGTATGTATATATGCTATTATTTATGTAACTGCTATTAAAACATATCAATAATTAATCCTCTCTTCATAAAGTTTATTAGGTTTTAGGCCAAGGGGGCTTTGAAAGACCAAAAGTTGAAGTATTATTATTATTATTTTGGAATTTTTCTTATTATTCAAATGGCCAAATTCTGACTGAGGAAAGTTAAATGTTCTGGCCAGTTTGTTATTTGCCTATGGGTGTCAGTGTTTAATTTAAAACAAGTTTAAACAGATTAAAAATTTATAATAATAATAATAATAAATCTAATGATAGATGATAATAAATTAGTATTTTAAAAATAAGTATCTTTTAATATTTTTTGTAAAAAATTTTCATTATTTTTATAACTGTAATATAAAACTCACAGTTTAAATGCACATTTGTAAATAAACACTTTAAATAATAAAATAGTGTGATGAGCAATTTGACAAAATGGTTGAAAATATTTTTGCTACATCAAAAAGTGTGGTTATGATAACCATCCGACAAGCTAATCCAGCAAAAATGAGTTCTTAAAATGTCAGTAAAATGCAATATTTATACCTCATTATTAAATAGAAAATGAGGCAAAGAACTGCAAAAAGGTTCAGTTTTTCCAGAAACAAACACCCCTTTTATTAAGCTGGCTACAGGCCTGATAGTGTAATGTTATAATAATGCTTATTAACTGATAACGAGACTTTAATAAAGACTATATTTTAGCCATAGTGCAAATGAAACATGTTTCATATATGAGTATTGTCACGGATTGGTCAGGCTCTCACGATCCCCACTCACGAAGATCACCATCACCTGACTTCTAATGAGCACACAGCTGCATCACATTCACGAGCACCAGATAAAAGCACAGCACTCCAGTCGCTCATTGTCCGGGCTCGTCTCGACGAAAGCGGACAACTGAGCGACCACTCAGCGTAGTCATCCTCAGCTAAACAAACGATTTACTTACCTGTTCTCTTTGTATTCCTCCTAGTCTTCCTGGTCCTCCCGAATCGTCCTGTCTTCCAGTCCTTCCAAGTCTGTGTCATCCTCTGTCAGCTGTATCTGGTGTGTGCTGTCCATCCTCGTGTATTCCTATTACCCAGCCACGGAGGAAAAGACCCCAACATCATTCCTGATCCTCCTGGCTATCCTTCATGTGCTCCTTGTTGTCATTTAATAAACACCCTAACGTTTCCTTACCTCTGTCTCCTGTCCGCTTCATAACAGAAGCCCGGACCTTTAACGACGACAACATGAGCACCCCCGATCACTTTCAAGAGCTGGTGGACCAGTTGAAGCGGATTCTACAGCCACCAGCTCCACTTTCCAACGCACCACCAGCACCGAGCACTTCCGCCTCCACAGTTTCTTCTTCGGCCCTTCCTTCCAGTCCCATGGCCCGACCAGCGCCCTACTCAGGCGGAGCGGGGGAGTGCAATGGTTTTCTGTTACAATGTTCCCTCATATTCGAAATGCAACCTTCTCTATATCCCACAGATAAGTCAAAGATCGCCTACATCGTATCACTACTCTCTGGACCTGCACTTAAATGGGCTGAGACGATCTGGAACCAAGCCGGGCCGGTCATGAATTCCATCACTACCTTCACGGAGTATTTCAAAGAGGTGTTTGGACGTTCTGATGGGGAAGTAGCCGCTGGAGAGCAGCTGTATCATCTAAAGCAAGGTACTCTATCTACACAGGAATATGCTCTCCGGTTTCGCACTCTAGCAGCTGCAAGTGGATGGAATGAGAGATCGTTGTTGACCACGTACCGGCTCGGCTTGGAACCCACTCTCCGAATCCAGCTGGCCACATTAGATGATACTATGGGTCTGGAGAGATTCATCCAACATTCTCTCCGATGTTCCGATCGTCTCCGTTCCTATCAACAGGACACCATCACCCCCTCGTCTGCACTCCTCCAATCGCCTGAGTCAACAGCCTCTCCAGAACCAGAACCCATGATAATAGAGTCTGGAAGACTGACATCAGCGGAACGACAGAGGAGGCTGACCCGGGGTCTGTGTCTATACTGCGGTGTCAGTGGACACACCCGTATGGAGTGTCCCCTTCGTCCCATTCGGACTTCAGTGAGTGTATTCAGTACGAATATTGAACAATGTAAACCACTTACTACCACCGTACAAATAACTACTGCCTCTATTTCTCTCCTTGTCACAGCCCTCATCGACTCCGGGTCAGCAGGGAACTTCATCTCCCAATCCCTCTGTCGTCAACTCCACCTACGTACTGAGGCGTCCTCGCATATATACCAGATACAACCGATAACCCAGTGCACTCGATCTTCGACCCGTATCCATCGACAATGCGAAGACATCCTTCTTCAAGTGGGGTTGTTACATCAAGAGAGGATTCAATTTCTGGTTCTGGAGGGTGCAAATATGGACATCATTCTAGGGCGCCCGTGGCTGGTGAAGCACGATCCCATCATCTCTTGGGGCACAGGAGAGATAAAGAAATGGGGATCTGGATGTACACCTACCTGTTTTCCAAATCTCCCTCTTCAAGGTCGGAACCCCATTTCTTTGTTTACAACATCGGTCGAGAGTCCTCCTGAGAAGCAGTCTATCCACATTCCTAAGGAGTACAGCTCCTTTCATGATGTCTTCTGCCCCAAGAGAGCTTCCCAGCTACCGCCGCATCGGCCATGGGACTGCGCGATCGACCTAGTTCCAGATGCCCAGTTGCCAAGAGGTAGGATCTACCCGCTCTCGCTTCCAGAGAATCAGGCAATGGAAGATTACATAAGGGAGGCTCTGAGTCAGGGGTACATACGTCACTCAAAATCACCAGCCGCCTCAAGCTTCTTCTTTGTGGCCAAGAAGGACGGAGGGCTGCGTCCATGCATCGACTACAGGGTCCTAAATAACGGTACAGTAAAATACCGATATCCCCTTCCTCTGGTACCAGCCGCTTTGGAACAGCTCCGAGAAGCTAAAGTCTTCACTAAATTGGACCTCCGCAGCGCGTATAATCTGATAAGAATACGTGAGGGGGACCAATGGAAGACAGCATTCGTGACCCCTACTGGCCACTATGAATATGAGGTCATGCCTTACGGTCTGGTCAACGCCCCCTCCGTATTCCAAAACTTCATTCATGAAGTCCTCCGGGAGTTTCTTCACCACTTTGTAATAGTGTACATAGATGACATCCTCATTTACTCCCGGAGTGAGGCCGAACATCGCCAACACGTTGCGGAGGTCCTACACACATTGAGAGAACATCACCTCTACCTCAAAGCGGAGAAATGCTCATTCCACCAGAAGTCGATTCATTTCTTGGGATACATCATTGACCAAACCGGTATACGTATGGATGGGAAGAAAATTGAGGCTGTTCTATCCTGGTCAGAACCCACTTCCATTAAGGAGCTCCAGAGGTTTCTTGGGTTTGCTAACTTTTATAGACGGTTTATCAAGGACTACAGCAGGATTACATCACCTCTCACTAATCTCCTCAAGGGTAAACCCAAAGGACTGGAGTGGACCAAAGAAGCAGCCGCAGCCTTCCGCCTTCTTAAGAAGGAGTTCACAAGGGCCCCACTCCTGACTCATCCTGACCCAAATCTTCCTTTCGTGGTGGAAGTGGACGCATCCACCACCGGCGTCGGGGCAGTATTATCCCAACATCATGATACACCGCCCCGACTGCATCCCTGTGCCTATTTCTCTCGGAAGTTGAGCCCGGCGGAGCAGAATTACAGCATAGGAGACAGGGAGCTTCTAGCAATCAAGCTAGCCTTGGAGGAGTGGCGTCACTGGTTGGAGGGAGCCAAACATCCGTTCCAGGTGATCACAGATCACAAAAACCTCCAATATATCAAAGAGGCCAAGAGACTATGTCCACGTCAAGCCAGATGGTCACTTTTCTTCTCACGTCTTGATTTCTCCATTTCCTATCGTCCAGGACCCAAGAATCTAAGAGCAGACGCTCTCTCTCGTTTACACGAGCATCACGATCATGAAGAACTCCCAACGAAGATTCTTCCCGAACACATCTCCATTTGTCCGATCACCTGGAACGCTCCTCCAGTCGTTGCCACTCCGGAAGCCCCTGCTCCGCCGGGATGCCCTCCTCATCGGCAGTTCATACCACCTGAACACCGGGTATATCTGATCCACTCCTTACATACCTCGCTAGGCACTGGACATCCAGGGATCAACAATACTCTCTCGCTAGTATCCCAACGATTCTGGTGGCCAAACATGGCAAGGGATGTGAGGCAATATGTTCAGGGCTGTAAGGACTGTGCCCAATCCAAGAGCCCACGTCATCTACCCGCTGGAAAGCTCCATCCCTTGCCGATTCCGAACCGTCCCTGGTCACACCTAGGAGTGGACTTTATCACTGACCTCCCTTCGTCAGAAGGTAATACCTGTATTCTAGTCATCGTAGATAGATTCTCAAAGTTTGTCAAACTAATCCCTCTGAAAGGTCTTCCCACAGCCTTTGAAACAGCCGACAATATCTTTAATCAAGTCTTCAGGTCATTTGGTATTCCAGAAGATATTGTGTCGGACAGAGGTCCACAGTTCATCTCACGTCTATGGAAAGCCTTCTTCAAGCTCCTAGGTGTGGCCGTCAGCCTCTCTTCTGGATATCATCCCCAAACCAACGGGCAGACAGAGAGGAAGATTCAGGAGGTGGGACGGTTCCTGAGGACCTTCTGCAGTGGTCACCAGAGCTCCTGGAGCCAGTATTTGGGCTGGGCAGAATATGCCCAAAATTCACTGCGGCAACCCTCCACCGGACTCACGCCATTCCAGTGCGTCCTGGGCTTCCAACCACCGCTCTTTCCCTGGGATGGCGAACCATCTGATGTCCCCGCAGTGGATCACTGGTTCCGGGAGAGCGAGAGAGTCTGGGACGAGGCTCATCAACATCTGCAGAGGGCAGTCCGTCGAAGCAAGGTAACCGCCGATAGAAGAAGGTCTGAAGAACCCAGATACACACCCGGACAAAAGGTGTGGCTATCCACCCGGGACATACGCATGCGACTGCCCTCTCGCAAGTTAAGTCCCCGATTTGTTGGTCCCTTCACCATCGTGGAACAGGTTAACCCCGTCACCTACAAACTACAATTACCCTCTCACTACCGTATTCACCCTACATTCCACGTATCACTCCTGAAACCCTATCACGATCCTGTTCTTCCCTCCACAGAGCCTGACCACGAAGAGGAACCCCCTCCTCCACTGCTCCTAGAAGAAGGAGCCGTCTACGCAGTGAAGGAGATCTTGCGTTCCCGACGTCGTGGTGGCCAGTTGGAGTACCTGGTGGACTGGGAAGGGTACGGCCCCGAAGAAAGGACATGGGTTCCCAGAGCTGATATTCTCGATCCTAGTCTCATGGTGGAGTTTCATGAGAGCCACCCTGAGTTCCCAGCGCCTAGAGGCAGAGGGAGACCACCACGGCGTCGGAGGTGTCGGCCCTCAGGAGCGGGCCCTGGGGAGGGGGGTACTGTCACGGATTGGTCAGGCTCTCACGATCCCCACTCACGAAGATCACCATCACCTGACTTCTAATGAGCACACAGCTGCATCACATTCACGAGCACCAGATAAAAGCACAGCACTCCAGTCGCTCATTGTCCGGGCTCGTCTCGACGAAAGCGGACAACTGAGCGACCACTCAGCGTAGTCATCCTCAGCTAAAACAAACGATTTACTTACCTGTTCTCTTTGTATTCCTCCTAGTCTTCCTGGTCCTCCCGAATCGTCCTGTCTTCCAGTCCTTCCAAGTCTGTGTCATCCTCTGTCAGCTGTATCTGGTGTGTGCTGTCCATCCTCGTGTATTCCTATTACCCAGCCACGGAGGAAAAGACCCCAACATCATTCCTGATCCTCCTGGCTATCCTTCATGTGCTCCTTGTTGTCATTTAATAAACACCCTAACGTTTCCTTACCTCTGTCTCCTGTCCGCTTCATAACAAGTATTATGCCTATACACAGGCTGCATTATTTCTGACAAATTATTTCAACTGAAATTGGACCTGCTACTCTGAGAGATTAGGAGAGCTGACGGGGATCATAGACTGTACTTTAGCTATTTAGTCTGCAGTTACTTTTCAAGGCCATATAATTCACAGACTACATCAGTCTGCTATAAGGATGTGCGTTAAAGCCGAGGAAAACACGAGCATTAACGCCATTATCATGACGGACTTATTCAGTAGCGAACTTGTGTTTATGTGACTTAAACTTTCGTTAAAAAATAGCACCTTATGTCCACCTTTTTTTGCTGCCGCCATCCTCACTTCACCCAACACACCTTTTTCTTGCACGGGAAAAAAAACAATCCATTGCATTTGGCCTGCTTGTATCTGAAGGCAGCCACAGCCTCTCACATGATAGCAGGGAAAGGCACAGCCAATCAAAATGTCCATATGCGTTTTGGGGACTCGAGGAGAGAACGTGATTTAACCTTGGTCTGGGTTAATGTTGACTGCGCAATTTTTTTTGAAGTGGATTAAATTATGGGTACATTTTGTAATATCTCAGCACTTTATCACGTCCTCCAACCCACCAGGGGGCGCAGATATTGCCCTATTCTCTTCCACATTAGATGGCGGTAGTGACTCTTGTTCCTCCAAACTCCCCTGTAATCAGCCTAATCACCTGATCTTTGCTCTATATAAGACCACTTCATATCCTGCTCTGTGTTCAGTCCTGAACTCTATCTCTTGCTGCCTCGTCCAGAGTCCAGTTAAGCTATTCTCAAGTCTGTTTGCTTGCTATATTCCTGTTTGATTGTTCTGAGACCCTCGTGTCTATTTTATTTTGTATGTACTTTAGGAAGCTCGGCTTTCCTATTTTTGTTGTACTTTTTCAACCCCGGCTGTAGAGAGATATATTGTCTCTCCTTTTTGTAAAGTTCTCTTCAGTAAAGACTGTATTTTTTTTTGGAACTCATACGTTGTGGACTAACTTTGTTTCTCCTCTGCTCGTGGGCCACCAGTTGCTGACTTAGCTCATGTAGTTAGAACTACTGCTAACCACACCGTAGACCTGGGTTCGATCCCCACTCAGATCATTACACGTTTCTATGGTCATGCGCGCGAGTGCTTCATGTTTCCTTGCGTGAAGCAACCGTACCTGGAAACGCAACTGGTGCAATCGTTTCTCTTTGAAATGGACTAGAAAAAGCGGTGCTCATCCATGCACAGACCTGCAGCTTTTGCTTTCAATATTCTTTGAACAGATTATTAATGAGTCTAACGTTAACGGTGTGCCTGGGATCATCATTATCGCACACTGAATGTTTTTCACCGGCTTTCTTTTGCTTACTGTTATTTTTGTTGATGTGGTTTAATTCTCATCCTTTACAATAACACTGCTTTAATAGCAGATTAACTCTCGATTTATCTATAGGTACGTTTTAAGAACATTTTTGTTGAACAAAAATTTATATTTTGCTTATTTTGACTCGTCATTTAAAATTTGTGGCATAGAAATAATTCGTTTGGTGTGGCCAGAAAAAAATGGCTAAATCCTTAATATTGAGTCCTAAAAAGTTGTGAAAGAAACTAATTGCAATATGACACTATGAAACCACAACCTGTTTGCTCATGTTCATTGAGCAAGGTTATACACAACACACAAATAAAGTTAAATAAACGAGAAGGCATTTGGACATAACACAACATTTAAATTAAGTAATTTTAGCATGCCAAATCAAATTTATGCATATTAATATATTTTCCCAACATCAAAATTGTGGCTAATGAAAACGTGAGTGGCTAGTGATCAAAAAAGTTAACGTCAGGCCCTGTATATGTATATATGCGTGTGTGTGTATATATATATAAATATATATATATATATACACACACAGACACACACACACACACACACACACACATATATATATATATAAGTGCGTGTGTGTGTGAATTAAACTAAAACTGAAAACAGAAAATAACTTAACGTACATCAAAACTACTAAACTAAAATAACATTGATCATTGATCATAAATAAAGACAATATGAGATCTATTTCATGCAATGAAATGTATACCATCATCATGATCATCATGGAATTAGTTTAATATTGTCCTGGTCAGATCTGAAAAAACGCTTGGTTGTTTATGGGTTCAGTTTCTCCATATTTGACCCAACACCAGAGTAAAGCAACATAAAACTGTAATTCTTTTTAGTTTATTAAGTGCTGTTTTTCTGCTCACCGCTTCAGGATTATTGTGTAGTGAAACATTAACTTATATATAAATAATAATCATTCATTAATTCATTCATTTTCCTTCAGCTTAGTCCCTTTATTCATCACGGGTCGCCACAGCGGATTCCCTTCAAGCTGCAACCCAGTATTGGGAAACACCCATACACACTCATTCACATTCACACCCATACACTACTGCTAATTCAGTTCATCAGTTCACCTACTGCATGTGTTTGGACTGTGGGGGAAACTGGAGCACCAGGAAACCCACACCAACACGGGGAGAACATGCAAACTCCACACAGAAACGCCAACTGACCCAGCCGGGACTCGAACCAGCAACATTCATGCTGTGAGGCCACAGTGCTAACCACTGAGCCACAGTGTCACCCCTTATATATACACAATATTAATATAAATAATAATACAACATAAATTAATTTAATATAACACACACACACACACACGCACACACACACACACTTGTCTTAGTCAAATCAGATAAAAAGCTTGGTTGTTAATTGATTGGGTTTGTCCATATTTGACCCAACATTGGGGTAATACAACAACAACAACAACAACAACAAAAACTAGTTTGTTCGAGTGTATTTTCATTGTAAAATTAGTTGCATTGTAGCTCCGCCCTCTTCTGAAAAGAGCACAATCTCATTTGCATTTAAAGCGACAGTCACCAAAACGCCACAATTAGGATCAAAGCCTGAAAGGGTCAGTTTCAGAGAGCTAGAGAACATTATCTGTGTGGTATTTTGAGCTAAAAATTCACTACACACTCTAGAGACATCAGAGACTTATTTTACGTCTTTAAAAAAAATCGCCATAATACCCACAAGTGTTTTATTGGAGTGTATTGTGTGCTGTTATTCTGCTCACCGCTTCAGGATTATCATCCGTCCAGCTGATGCTGATCTGCTCGCTCTGCCAGCTCTGCTTCTGACTCTGTTTTCTCTCCCAGATGGAAATGGCGCTGTTGTCCAGTTTCACCCTTAAAACACCGGTCTGCGGACCCTCGATGCGGAAATCAAACCTCAGACAGAAGCTGCTCTGCCGCATGTGATCTTCCAGTAGGAGCTTCATGCGGGCCTGCTCACGTCTGTTCCCCACAGGGCCCTCGAGAGCCAGGTAATACTCCCGGCCTGCAGACATAAGGGAGAAACACTGGGTTTTACATTTTTTAAACACCATTTTAAGGTCAATATTATTACCCCCTTTAAGCTATATATTTTTTCTGATAGTCTACAGAATAAATCATCATTATACAATAACTTGCCTAATTACCCTAACCTGCCTAGTTAGCCTAATTAACCTAGTTAAGCCTTTAAATGTCACTGTAAGCTGTATAGAAGTGTCTTGAAGAATATCTAGTCTAATATTATTTACTGTCATCATGAGAAAGAGAAAATAAATCAGTTATTAGAGATGAGTTATTAAAACTATTATGATTAGAAATGTGTTGACAAAATCTGCTCTCCATTAAACAGAAATTGGGGAAAAACAGGGGGGCTAATAATTCTGACTTCAACTGTACATAAATATCTATCTAGATATATATATATATATATATATATATATATATATATATATATATATATATATATATATATGTAACCCCCCGGGTCCTACGCCACCCAACCCGTTCCGAGCTGGGATTGAATCAGCAACCTTCTGCATGGAAGTCGGGTGCTCTAACAAGGAGACCATGGCCTTTAGCGTCTGTCACAAGAGCACGTTTAGAGGTCAGAGAAGGGAGGTTTACCTGCACAGCACTTACTAGCTGGCCTCCATTACATTTATATATGCACACACATTATTTATATTACTTTGTAATTATCATAAGAATGTATAAGAAACTTTATATTATATTTTATTTACATATTCATACATACAGTATTTGTACATGTATAAGTATACCCACACACACACAAACTTGCAATTGTATTTGCAATATTTAACTATTAAAGTAACTTGTAAAGTAAATATATAAAAATATAATTATATTTTTATTCATATTTATACATGCACACGCACACACACGCACACGCGCGCACACACACACACACACACACACGCACACACACACACACACACACACAATAATATTTAAATATTGCAATATTAAAATATTAAAGTACCTAAGGCAGGGCTATTCAATTAGCGGCCCGCGGGCCGAATCCGGCCCCCGAGGCAATTTGTTCCGGCCATCCAAATAGTGTGACCAAGACATCAAAAATAAATTTAGTTCAGTCGATAAACGGCTGCTATAGTTATGAAGTGATGTGCGTCTGTTCAATACAGCAGAGCGTGAAGGGGGTCGCACACCAAAAGCGATGTGATGTGCCGTGTCGCGCCATGTATTTAAGAATTCTAAACATGGGTTTCTATCAGGGTACACACCGGTGCCGCAAGTCGGCGACTGTCCGCGGCGCCCAGCCACGACTCAGGACACTGTTCATATTTCTGCTGCGCCACAGAGCGCCATCTGAATACCTTCATTGAAACTTAACATGTGAATGTGCGCGTCTGGTGTGCGACACTTTTAACTTTCATATGTGCGCCGTGTTGCAGCTGGTGTGCGGCTTACTTTAGTCACCTGACATTAAGCGAGTGAGTTGCGCGAGCAGCTGAAAAGATTTGGATGTGTTTGAAGATATTAAATATTAATATTAAAGGCTTGTTAATGCCGCGTTTCTGTTGCACAGAACAAAACTGCTGCAACTAAACAAAAGTTATGCCATCTGTGTGCTAGTTTAAAGTTCCGAGCTTATAAAGCAAGGCTAATACGCACGCACACTGTATTGATTATAGCGGCGGGCCGTTCCTATATCACGTCTTTTCCGCGTGCAAGTTTGTTATTTACAATGTAAGAATATATGCTAATATGCGTGCACAAGCGGAGCAACGTGTTCGTGTTTTTCCAGCCGCACGCAGAAGAAAACGTCTCACGCTGTAGCGGTGAGGTTGTGCGCGGCTTTCAGTGCAATGTAAACAAAAGATATTATAGATTGATTATTACTAATGATTAAAATGATTATGTATGTATGAACGCAGATGATAACAACAGATAATCTCAATACTCACCTAATATAAAGCGTCAATTTACACTTGACGTGATGACCGTGAAACCATGATTATTCTTCAGACTATATAATCGTACAACCAAAATCTATAATTGTTGCATTCATGATTGTTACGCAGTTCAAAACAACATATGAATGTGTCTGAATGTAGAAGCCTACTGAAGCAATGCACTGCTTTTGTTCTGCTCTGAAATACAACATTTGAATGTCTGTAAAATAAAGCCCATTGTACAATGCACTGATGTTATGTAGTTTTAAAATACAATATATTAACATTTTAATGTGGAGAAATACAATGTGGGTGTCTTAAGGAGCAAAAATACAGCATATGGGCTCTCATATGCTGTTGTGTCCTCATTCATATTGCAAGTCATAGCTCTCCGGCTCCTCATTTGGGATGCTTTTCATGAACTGGCCCCCATGACAAAATAATTGAATAGCCCTGACCTAAGGGCTCTATTTTGATGATCTAGACGCAAAGTCTAAAGCGCATGGCGCAAAAGCATTAAGGATGTGTGTGAATCCACGGAGTCAGTTGCATCATGCCATGGTGCATTTGCTATATACATGGCGACATTATAAGTGTAAAAACTAAACCCTTCACTAAGGAGAACGCTTCATCTGCAGCACGAGGATAAAGAACGAGCCTCCTCCATTCAGCCTCTTTACTTTCTCGTTACTTTATTTTTACTCTTTACTCCTTTACTTTGATGGAGTAAGGAAACGGTGGAAACTCACTCCACTGAACACATCTATTAGCCGACATGTTTAATTTACTTTGTTAAGTGCAAAGATTTGCTCAAAACTATTTCTAAATTCAGCTCTAATCTCCAGCAAAGGAATAAATGAACAATAATAATGAAGTGTGGTCAAAACACTGAGTTATATCCAAACACACGTCCTGTTCTGATGCCCCATATGGTGATGCAGACGTCTCCAAAACCCCACAGCTGGACAAATCTACACATGTGTTTATTAAAACTAATATAAATCTGCAGATAATCAATAATACTGCTGATAATAATAACATTATACAGATGCAGATGGTCATGAATAAACTGAAAAAGCCCCCCGAGGTGAAGAAGGCATGGAGGCAGTGCTGTTTATATTGATGTTGGAAATAATCATGTTTGTATTTTAATCCTTTAATTGTTTTAATCTGTAAAGATATTTGTGTGTTGCTCTACATCCTGTGTGTATTCAGCAGTGTGTGAGCGTTTGGACCCACATATGCACATAACTAACACCTCTCTGCTAGACTTTAGAGCAGCTTTTAGTTGGTCAATGGTGCTGTTGGTCTATTTCAGTTCCTCAACACACCAACAATGTGCCTTAACACACCTCCTTTATAGACCAGCACACACATGAGTCCCCAGAGTGCCGCAAATGGATTAGCTATTTAATCAACGTGGAGCAACACATGAAATTTACAGTTGTGCTGGTCTGAAAATAGCAACAAATCGCACCAAACATGTCTTGCGCCTTATTGCGCAGGATATATGATAGGGTCCAAAAATAAAAAAGGAACTTTAGTAAATATATAAAAATATAATTATTATATTTTGATTAATATATATACATGTGCACACACACACACACACACACACACACACACACGCACACACACACACACACACACACACACACACACACACACACACACAATAATATTTTATTTGCAATATTGAAATATTAAAGTACCTAAATATAAAATAACTTTAATAAATAAAAAAATTATTAATATCTATACACACACATGTAAAAATGGT
This sequence comes from Danio aesculapii, assembly GCF_903798145.1. Classification (NCBI taxonomy): domain Eukaryota; kingdom Metazoa; phylum Chordata; class Actinopteri; order Cypriniformes; family Danionidae; genus Danio; species Danio aesculapii. Next base: position 53,775,307 of record NC_079443.1, on the reverse strand, counting down.
TTAATATTAGTTTATTTTACTTCTTATTTAATTAATTAATTATTAAAACATAAGAAAGTTTCTAAATATACACATTTTTACAGTCTATGATACACATAAACACACACACACTATATTTGTACATGTATAAAGTATGTTTATAGGCTGACACACATAAACATAACAGAACAAGAGTATATAAAGTAATATTTAACGGTCAATATATTTCTATGTGTTTATGTATAATAATTTAATATCATTTTCTTATTTTTTTAATTTTATTGTAAATTCTGACACTTTTTTTCAATTTCTATATTGCAGATCAAATATTAAAGTAACTAAATATAAAAATAATTGTAATAAATATAAATATCAGTACCGTTTGGATGATATTTGATGGTCCAGTCCAGATCATCTGCATTATCCTGAACCCATTCACATGCACCGCGGTCAAAGTCACAATCCGTCAGAAATCCTGATTATAAACACACACAATCAGCTGAAGATGATGAAGAAAACACAGAAAACTCAGAAAATCTGCAAGAGTTTCTTACTTTCCCTCAGCGGCGCAGCCTGGATCTCTTTCAGCTCTGACTCTGATTCATAAACAGACACAAAATCATCCTGAGCTGCAAACAGAAACACACACACACACACACACACGCGCATTAAAACACACCAACATTTCACAAACCAACAGAAGAGAGTAGAAGAAGAAAAAAAATAAAATAATAATATATATATGTATATGTGTGTGTGTGCAGTATTTAAAACAGCCAATAGAGGGCGACACAGCAGAACACACTGTATTTGAAGTCAATGTAAATGCAGCCCACATGAAAAAACACCAGTCATTTATTTATAATAAATACTGTACTGTTTTTGAACCATACTTTAACTACACATACAGCAAATCAGCAGTTATCACCCCATAAGCATT
>NC_079443.1:53720326-53774288 GCF_903798145.1 Danio aesculapii | reverse complement strand
AGAAAGGGTTTAATATTGAATATTCTTAAGCCATTAGTGTACAAAACTCCTTTGATTCATGCAGTTTCAGCATCGTAGCATTGCTTCGACTTCATGTTTGGATTTGCAGGAACCTTTTTCATGCAGAACACTGAGGAGAAGCATCTGCTGTGTGAGATGAAGCCATTCACAGCCATTAAAACTGAACATGAGAACATTCAGCTTTTATTTTCCCAGCCGTAGAGTCGAGATAATGCATATTAACAACAGCAGAGCTTATTGCAAAGTCTTTCCAAATGCATGTGCAAAGCATCAAGCAGAGCGCAGGATCTAGCGCTGATGTTTATAATATCTGATGTATTTCCATCTGCTCATTCAGCCATTGAACCGCATCTCTCTCACCGTTCACAAACACATCTGGGTTTCCTTTACTGCTGTCCCAGGATCTGTGATAAAACGGCTTGACTACACAAACACAAAGCATTCAGTTCACAACTTATATCTACGATGTTTCTCCTAAAATCCAATTGTACTGGGTTTTTTCAGGTTGTTTAAGAAAATGCACACCGATGCTGCATTTATTTAATCAAACACACATGAAATCCAGTATTATTGTGAATTATTATTATTTTAAATCACTTTTTCAATTTGAATATGCTTGGAAATATGATTTATACAACAATAATCATGTTAAACTCTATGAAAAAGGCTGTGGTTTTTGTGTCGGGTCTCGTAATGCAATTCAAAAGCATAAACAAAATGTGGAAAATTAAAAAAAACTAAAACAGGAATCACAAAATATGGAAAACTGCTGATTGATGGATATTTTTAACAGTGTAGTTTCATTAATGTTGTAATGTCTCACCTGAACAATCGAACCCGCTGCCACGGAAACCCTGCTTGCATTTACACTTGTAGGATCCATGAGTGTTGATGCATTCAGCGTGATGACTGCACTTGTGTGTGTTCGACGCACACTCATTTACATCTGCAAACACACACGCACTCACATTATTGTTTTTCACATCAGCTGAACACACTCTGCATGCACTATTAAAACACTGGAGGACTAGTGCTGGACTTGATACAGTAAAGCCAAAGCCGCCAATACAGTTTGCATCATGGTGTTTATAAGTGTTGAGGAATAGCTGAGATTTACATATGTTAATGAGGGTTAGGTTGCAGCCAATCACAACAGACTGGACTATGAAATCTATATAGCAGACTTGTGATATCTCTATAATTTGATGACTCTATAATCAGAGTTGACTACTGTCATCTGACCAATCAGAGCAGACTAATGTAATCTGACCAATCAGAACAGACTATTGTCATCTAACCAATTAGAAAAGACTATTGTTACCTGACCACCCCGAGCAGACTATTGTCATCTGACCAACCAGAGAAGACTAATGTAATCTTATCAGTCAGAGCGGAATAATGTCCTCTGCCCAATTAGAACAGACTTTTGTCATCTGACCAATCAGAGCAGACCATTGTCATCTGCCCAATTAGAAAAGACTATTGTCATCTGACCAATCAGAGCAGACCATTGTCATCTGCCCAATTAGAACAGACTATTGTGATCTAACCAATTAGAAAAGACTATTGTCATCTGACCAATCAGAACAGATTATTGTCATCTGACCAATTAGAAAAGACTATTGTCATCTGACCAATCAGAACAGATTATTGTCATCTGACCAATTAGAAAAGACTATTGTCATCTGACCAATTAGAACAGATTATTGTCATCTGACCAATTAGAAAAGACTATTGTCATCTGACCAATTAGAAAAGACTATTGTCATCTGACCAATCAGAACAGATTATTGTCATCTAACCAATTAGAAAAGACTATTGTCATCTGACCAATCAGAGCAGACTATTGTCATCTGACCAGTTAGAACAGATTATTGTCATCTAACCAATTAGAAAAGACTATTGTCATCTGACCAATCAGAGCAGACTATTGTCATCTGACCAATTAGAACAGACTATTGTCATCTGACCAATTAGAACAGACTATTGTCATCTGACCAATCAGAGGATACTTGTGATATCAGACCAATCAGAACAGACTAGTGTCATCTGACCAATCAGAGCAGATTAGTCTCATCTGACCCATCAGAGGTGACTAGTACCATCTGACCAATCAGAGCAGACTTTTCTTATCTGACCAGTCAGAGCAGACTAGTCTCATCTGTCCAGTCAGAGCAGACTAGTGCCATCTGACAAATCAGAGCAGACTAGTGCCATCTGACCAATTAGAGCAGTCTTGTGCCATCTGACCAATCAGAGCAGACTTGTAATATCTGACCGATCAGAGCTAACTCGTGACATTTGACCAATCAGAGGATACTTGGGATATCTGACCAATCAGAAGAGCCAAATGTCATCTGGCCAATTATAACAGACCAGTCTCATCTGACCAATCAGAGTTGACTGGTGCCATCTGACCAATCAAACTAGACAGAGGCCATCTGACAATCAGATTTGACAAAGGCCACATGACTAATCAGAGCAGAGCATTGGCATCTAACCAATCAGAACAGAGCATTTCCATCTGACCAATCAGAGCAGGGTTTAGAGCATCCAGATCATTGAACAAAACATTTCAAACACTGTGAGCTGAATTGAATGTTATTTACAATGATTCTTTAGCATTAACAGTGAATGCGAGACTCGTTATTTGATTAATGGATATTTTTAAGGGTAGTTTAGTTCTTTACCAGTCATGTCACCATTTTTATGATGGATTTCACACATCATCATTAATAACTCGCACGAGCTCAGTCTGAGGTGGACAGTTGTTTTTATATTATTGTATGGTCCATCATTACAGCAGGTTAGTTGTACACACAGCTGTGTTCTTCTCACCAGTGCAGTCGTATTTTCCATTGATGTATTTGAGGTCGTATCCCGGCTGACACTTGCAGTAGTAGCTGCCGAATGTGTTCGTGCACTGCCTGTTAAACGGACACTGGTTTTTCCCAGTCGCACATTCATCAATATCTGCAGAAGAGGAAAACAAGGAGAGCGGATGAAGAATATTCACTGTCATTAGATCCCAGAGCTTGTTATGACCAATCCGAGTTTTTTTTCTTGTGCTTGATTACTAGCTGCACGCCACGGTGACTCAGTGGTTAGCACTGTGGCCTTACAGTAAAAAGGTCGCTGGTTCGAGTCCCTACTGGGTCAGTTGGCTATTCTATGTGGAGTTTGCATGTTCTCCCCGTGTTGGTGTGGGTTTCCTCCGGGTGCTCCGGTTTCCCCCACAGTCCAAACACATGCGCTATAGGGGAATTGATTGACTAAATTGGCCGTAGTGCATGAGTGTGTGTGTGTATGTGTGAATGAGTGTGTATGGGTGTTTCCCAATACTGGGATGTGGCTGGAGGAGCATCCGCTGTGTAAAACATATACTGGAATAGTTGGTGGTTCATTCCACTGTGGCAACCTCTGATGAATAAAGGGACTAAGCTGAAGGAAAATGAATGAATGAATGAATGAATACTAGCTTAGGAAAGAATATATAAAACAGCATAAACATAGTAAAACTATTTTACTTATTTAAATAAATCATTTAAAATAATAATTTTACTAATATTTAAGGATATCAAAACAGTTTTATAAAAATAACATTCATTCATTTTCTTTTCGGCTTAGTCCCTTTATTAATCAGGGGTCGCCACAGTGGAATGAACCGCCAACTTATCCAGCATGTTTTACACAGTGGATGCCCTTCCAGCTGCAACTCGTCACCGGGAAACACCCATACACACTTATTCACACACATACACTATGGACAATTTAGCTTACCCAATTCACCCATAGCGCATGTGTTTGGACTTTGGGGGAAACCGGAGCACCAGGAGGCCACCCACGGCAACAATGGCAAGAACATGCAAACTCCACATAGAAATACCAACTGACCCAGCCGAGGCTCGAACCAGCAACATTCTTGCTGTGAGACGATTGTGCTACCCACAGCGCCACCGTAACACCCCTGTTTCAAAACAGTAATGACGTAATGAAGCCCTGTTTACTGAAATCATGTGACCTTGCCAATTTGATACGCAATCTGATTTGAAACAAAAAGGTTTGAAGAAGCTTCATGAAGCCGTGTTTCAAAAGCAGCCGTCACGTCTATTCATACATTGTTTTTATATTTCTTTTGTCTGTAGTAAAATATAGATTTTATCATCTTCAAGGGATAGTTCATCCTTCATAAACCCGTTTGAGTTTTATTCCTCTGTTGAACACAAAAGAAGATATTTTGAAGAATGTTGGAGCTCCGTAGCAGAAAAAAACTATGTAAAGTCAGGTTTCAGGTGGCACAGTGGTTAGCACTGTGGCCACACAGCAAGATGGTTGCTGGTTCGAGCCACGGCTGGATCAGTTGGCATTTCTATGTGGAGTTTGCATGTTCTCCCCGTGTTGGCGTGGGTTTCCTCCGGGTGCTCCGGTTTCCCCCACAGTCCAAACACATGCGCTATAGGGGAATTGATCAACTAAATTGGCCATAGTGTATGAGTGTGTGTGAATGAGTGTGTATGGGTGTTTCCCAGTACTGGGTTGCAGCTGGAAGGGCATCCATTGTGTAAAACATATGCTAGATAAGTTGGCAGTTCATTTCGCTGTGGCGACCCCTGATGAATAAAGGGACTAAGCTGAAGGAAAATGAATGAATGAATGAATGTTTTTATTTCAGTTCTCACCCTCGCAGGTCTTTCCGTCAGTTCCGAGTTGAAGGCCAGGTGACGGACAGAGACAGCGAACCTCAGACTGCACCTCCTCACAGCCGTACTGGCAGTGAGCCAGGGAACACGTCCTGGAGTCTGAAGTCACGCACACACGCAAACGCACACACACACACACACACACACACACACACACACACACACACACACACACACACACACACACACATACACACACACACAGATGGACAGACAGCTCATTAGGGCTGTACAATTAAAATTCAATAGAATATAATACAGTTTCACCACATGGCTTAAATTACTCTATTTGGTAAGAATTTGGGTGCAGAATTTTAATAACAGATGTGAAATACCCTTACAAAAAATTACTGCAGTTTTTTTAAAGGAACACTTCAGTTTTAGTTAACTTAAGTTTATAATAATGTTCATAAACATTATTTAAGTATATTGCAGTATTACTGCAATACAACTGAAGTACTATAACACAACCAACTGCAGTACATCTACTGCAATAGTACTGAAGTGATACTACTACTATAATGCATTACTGCTACTGCAATACAACTGAAGTACTACTACAGTACAATAATAGTATAATAATAGATAAAATATAATAAAATAATAATAATAATAATAATAATATATAAAATATAATATAATAATAATAGTAATAGTAACAATAGATAAAATATAATAAAATAATAATAATATTAATAATAGCTAAAATATAGTAAAAAAATTAAATAATAATATTAATAATAGCTAAAACATACTAAAAGAATAATAATAATAGATAAAATTTTATAAAATAATAATAATTTTAATAATAGATAAAACATAATTATAATAATAATAAAATAATTACAATAATAGATAAATATAATAAAATAATAATAATAAAATAATAATAATAGATAAATATAATAATAATAATAATAATAATAATAATAATAATAATAATAATAATAATAATAATAACATTATTTATGGCATCTTCAATGACTCCACAAATCTCATGTTTCTGAGCTGCGGCTCCTGGTCAACTATAATCGCTATTCAACATTGCAGATCCTGCGATGTGACTGCGTGTGTTATCGATGTTGAAATGATATATTATGCATATAAATGTTCTTCTGGATATATTGAATTGTGATCACTCACTTGCACAGGATCCATCAGGCATTAGCATGTAGCCGTTTAAGCAGTAACACATATAGCTGCCGAATGTGTTCATACAGCGATGCTCACAGGGACGAGGCTTCAGACCACACTCATTCAGATCTGAAGGAGAGAGACAGAGAGAGTAATTCGTACATTAGCAGTTGTCTGTATTTTGTCATTCATGTTTTTATATTTCATTTTGCCTCATTTATTTAAGCTTTTGAATTGCATTATGGGATCTTGAGCTTTCTTACAACAACTTTCAACCTTGAAGAGTGAACAGTGGGGTTGCATGATAATGTAAAATGCTGACATTGCAATATTTTCCTTCACTGTGATATATAATGCGATATAAATGGTTTTGATGACTTGAGTAGCTTGTAAAAAATTAATAATTTTAGATCAATTGGGATGATTCTGTAGGGGAGCGTATCTGCATAAAATATAAAATATAAAAAATGTGAAGCAAAGTTAAATACAACAAAGAAAATATGCAAATAAAACATTGATTTAAGACTTTCTGGGGAGTCAAACAGTATTCGGAAGCAAAAATGAAATAATCAGGTATCCCTTTATTTTGATGGTCTCTATTGCACATTTTGGTGACTAAACGTTGCATTCCAACTACATGCCAATTACTTCTCATTTGAGTATTAGTAGACTGTCTGCTTTTAACACATTTAACTCACTTTAAGAAACTCTGCAAGTACATGTCAACTTACACTAACCTTAACCCCAATCAAACAGTCTGCTTATAATCTAATAAGAATTAGTTGGCATGTAGATGCAGTATAACTTGAATTCAACAAAATGCGTTAAAGGGACCATCAAAATAAAGTGATAATCACCATATAATAATAATAATAATAATAATAATAATAATAATAATAATAATAATAATAATAATAATAATAATATAATAATAATAATAATAATAATAATAGATAAAATATAATAAAATAATAATAATAGAAAACAAAAAAATAAAAATAAAATAATAATAATAATAATAATAGATCAAATTTAATAAAATAATAGAAAAAAATAAAGCAACAATAATAATAATAATAATAATAGATAAAATATAATAATAAAATAATAATAATAATAATAATAGATCAAATATAATAAAGCAACAACAATAATAATAATAGATAAAATAAATGAAATAATAATAATAATAATAATAGATAAAACCTAATAAAATAATAATATTAATAATAGATAAAATATAATAATAATAATAATAATAATAATAAATAATAATAATATATAAAATATCATAAAATAATAATAATAATAATAATAATAGATAAAATAAATAAAATAATAATAATAATAATAATAATAATAGATAAAATATAATAATAATAATAATAATAATAATAATAATAATAAATAATATATAAAATATCATAAAATAATAATAATTATTATAATAAATATAATAATAATAATAGATAAAATATAAAATAATAATAATAAAAATAATAGATAAAATATAATACACTAATAATAATAGTAATAATAATAGATAAAACATAATAAAATAATAATAATAGATAAAATAAATAAAATAAAATAAAATAAAATAAAATAATAATAATAATAATAATAATAATAATAATAATAATAATAATAATAGATAAAATATAATAAAATAATAATGATAATAATAATAATAATAATAATAGATAAAATGTAATAAAATAATAATAATAATAATAATAATAATAATAATAATAGATAAAACATAATAAAATAATAATAATAGATAAAACATAATAGCATAATAATAATAATAAAAATAATAATAGATAAAATATAATAATAATAATAATAATAATAATAATAATAATAATAATAATAATAATAAAATAATAATAATAATAATAATAATAATAATAATAATAATAATAATAATAATAATAACACTGTATCATTTTAATTGAGCAAATAATTATTAAATATACAACTAATCTTTAAGCTACAAACGTTTATGGTGCCCATATGCCTTAAATTTGCTTCAAATTCTTACTGTCCTGTCTTAAAAACACATGCAAGGTTAAAATATAAAATGACTCCACATTTCAATGTTGTTCACTGTAACGTCTGTTTAACTTTAATCCCAACTACATTGCAGATCCCTGCGATTTGACCATTGCGAATGGTCACATTGCGATATCGATGCTGAAATGATATATTATGCAAGCCTAAAACACTCACAAATTGTACTAAAGCTGAGCCGGTACCTTTAAAAAGTCTGCTTTTATCTTAAAAGTCCATATTGGTATATTAATATTAGCCTATAGGCCTACATCAGTCACTAATAAATGCTGTCCTTCAACCACTCTTTCGAGTACCACCCCGTGACAGCTTTTGTACTTTTATTTCAGAGTGTAGATTACATACGTTCTGTCTGTTTTTTTACTTTTAATTTTTATTATTATTTTTTTTTAACAAATCAGAAACAAAAATTAAATAATCACCATATAATAATAATATTAATACTACTACTATTAATAATAATATTAATAACACTGTCTCATTTTAACTGAGTAAATAATTATATAATATACTATTAATCTTTAAGCTACAAACGTTTAATTTATGGTGCCCATATGGCTTAAATTTGCTATAGATTCTTATAGTCCTGTCTTAAAAACACATGCAAATAATAAACTTTCAGACTGAGGTTAAAATATGAAATGACTCCACATTTCAATGTTGTTCACTGTAACGTCAGGTCAACTATAACCCCAACTACATTGCAGATCCCTGCGATGTGACTATTGCGAATGGTCACATTGCGATATCGATGCTGAAAGGATATATTGTGCAGGCCTAGTTTGCAGTGCTATATAGTCAGGATTGGTGTTGTATATTGCGCTACAAATAACTTGAAATAAACTGCAAAGACAATTTCTCTTATTTTACAGACTTATATCTCTATATATTATTATTTCTGATACATTATATTATTTTAAACTACTAAAATGTTAATAAAAGTCACTTTGTTAAACTGTAGAGTGGAATTTTCAACATCTGAAGTGAACAGAGCAGAGATCAACATCCTATAATGCAGTTCACCCCCGCAAACAAACACTTGTGAATGACTTAATAAAGAAACTGTTCATTACAGATATGTTTTACAGTGCAGAGTCCAAAAGAGTATATTGTAAAAAAAATAAATAGTCAAAACACACAAACCTTGACTGCATGTCTTCCCTGTGTATCCAGGAAAACACTTGCATTTGTTGGGGCCGACACACTCGCCGTGTTTGCAGCCCAGATCACACTGAGCTGGGAAGACATGCAGAAATATTAATGAAGAAAACAGCGGAGGTCAAATCTGTTCACAGAAACCACACACGTCTGGAAACCAATGCCACAATCCCCCTCTCTGAGCTCAGACCGCAGAATGAACAGTGTGTATCAGAAGAGTTTGTGGATGGAAAGTAAAACCCAGTGTTTCCATCTTCTGACTGACAAACAAGCTTCTCTTACTTAAAGCCAGAAAGAGCCCTCCTGTACCCCCCCCCCCCCCATTTCTGTTCAAAGGAAAGATTTTTGTTCAACACACTTCTAAACATAATAGTTTTAATAACTCATCTCTAATAACTGATTTATTTTCTCTTTGCCATGATGACAGTAAATAATATTTGATATTCTTCAAGAGTATACAGCTTAAAGTGACATTTAAAGGCTTAACTAGGTTAATTAGGGTAAAGTTAGGGTAATTAGGCAAGTTATTGTATAACAGTGGTTTGTTCTGGAGACAATCCAAAACTAATATTGCTTAAGGGGGCAAATAATATTGAATAAACTGCTTTTATTCTAGCTGAAATAAACTTTCTGGACTTTCTCCAGAAGAAAAAATATTATAGGAAATACTGTGAAAAATTCCTGAATCTGTTAACCAGTTAAACTCTAGCGCTATTTTGGGATTTCCGCCTGGATTTTGCCTACCCAAATTTAAAAGCTTCCCAAAACCACATGCAGAGGTGTAAATGCAAAAATTTGGTATCATTATAAAGAAAACCCTTTGAATTTTCATAAAACACTATTTAAAGTGTTTAAAATAACTCTATATGTCGTCTGTGTTATAATAAACACCTAAAAAAAGAGGTGCTTTTTGTATTTTTTTTTATAAACGCAAATTTGAAAGTGGACCTTTTAGGTTCTGTGTGGTCTAGCTTGCTGTAATTAATATTGGTGGTTTCTGCACATGTCTGTAATCATAAGAAAAAAGAAAAATGTCTGTACCATAATCTATGCATAAGTTATTGTGTTCCAACTGATGAGAGGTCAGGGACCGGTCATTGTTTTCATATTTCACTATTCTTTTGTTTGATCAAACATAATTCACTGTGTTTGGACCACGTCAGACATATAAAAGGATTACTTATGCACATCACCTCAAAAACAGAGGAGAAATGTCCCTGAAGCGCACAGCATAAGGTAAGAGATGACAGCTGTCTGTGCTATCTGGGGCTGCTTATTGATCATAAATGTATTGTTTTCACTTCTGCGCCATGAAAACACCACGATTGATTCGACAATAGATTGATATGAGAATATAATTAAAAAGAATGCTAGAACCGTATGAGCACCGGCAAGAGCTATCATTTGAGCTATAACTTTTACATGTGTCATATATGAATCATATGGAACCAATGTTCAATACCCAGCTTGGGTATCCAAAATACTGTGTATTTAAGTATAAATAACTTTTGTACAGTAGAATAAAAACCAAAGTGATGCATATGTGCATAAAATATAGATTCTTCACTTTTCAAACCACATAAGGGGGTCTGGCGCAATGCTAGCCCTTTAAATCTTAAAGCGAAAGTCGATGACGTCACGGACCCGGTACCGGGATATATTTGAAAAAGAATAAATATTTCAGGAGGGCGAATAATTCTGACAACAATTGTGTGCAAGCCTGAAATTATTGATACCCCTGGCAAATTCTGACTTAAAGTTACTTTAATTTAACCAGCAAGTTCTATTTATAATTATTTTTTGACCAGAAACGACACAGGCTTCTCCCAAAAGATAATAAGATGATATACAAGAGGCCTCGTTGTGGACAAAAATAATTCACAGCCTTTATTGACATTAGAACAAAATCTTCAGAATTTGCCAGCGGTGTGAATCATTTTGAGCTTGACTCTACATCTAAAAATTAAACATCTAAAAACTCCTCCCATATGAAAATCTGATGGGAGTCATGGTGGCGCAGTGAGTCATTTCTGTGTGGAGTTTGCATGTTCTCGCCGTGTTGGCGTGTGTTTCCTCCTGGTGCTCTGGAGTCCAGTCCAAACACATGCGTTATTGATGAATTGGGTAAGCTAAATTGTCTGTAGTGCATGAGTGTGCATGGGTGTTCCCCAGTGATGGGTTGCAGCTGGAAGGGCATCCGCTGCGTAAAAATATATGCTATAAGTTGGCGGTTCATCCCGCAGTGGTGAACCCGCATTAAGTGACTAAGCTGAAGGAAAATGAATGAATGAATAAAAATCTGATATATGGCAATATTTGCAAATTACATATATTTAATTTATCCTTATATCTGTGAAGTCCAAACTTGAATTTGTACGTCATATATGTACACTCTAAAAAAATCCTGGGTTATTTTAACCCAATGCTGGGTCAAATATGGACAAGCTCAACAGTTGCAAAAAACGGTCATTTAAGTTGAATTGAAAAAGTAACCCAATGTTGAGTAACCCAATGTTGAGTCATATTTTCTGGGTTATGACAACCCAGCATTTAATTTAAATATTACAAAATAGTGCAAAACTTGTAATTTGCATATTTTCTTTCGAAACCATTATCTAATGTATACCATTATATATATATATGGGCGTCACGGTGGCGCAGTTGGTAGCACGATCGCCTCACAGAAAGAAGGTTGCTGGTTCGAGCCCCGGCTGGGTCAGTTGGTATTTCTATGTGGAGTTTGCATGTTCTCCCCGTGTTGGCGTGGGTGTCCTCTGGGTGCTTCGGTTTCCCCCACAGTCCAAACACATGCACTATAGGGGAATTGAATAAGCTAAGTTGGCCGTAGTGTATGTGTGTGAATGCAAGTGTGCATAGACTTTCCTTAGTAATGGGTTGAAGCTTGAAGGGTATCCGCTGTGTAAAACATATGCTGGATAAATTGGCGGTTCATTCCGCAGTGGCGACCCCGGATTAATAAAGGGACTAAGCCAAACAGAAAATGAATGAATGAATTTATTTATATTTCTTTTCGGCCTAATCCGTTTATTTATCAGGGGTCGCCACAGCGGAATGAACCGCTAACTTATCCAGCATATGTTTTACACAGCGGATGCCCTTCCGGCTGCAACCTATCACTGGGAAACTATTTATATATTTATTTATATATCAATGTGTAGAAATTCTAAACGGAGTAAAAGAAATTCACTAAATGTAATAGAAATCCTGTTGTCAATCTGCTTTTACCTTCACATTGTCCTTTAGAGTTTTTCTTCCAGCCGTAGCAGCACTCCAGCCGGCTGCCGTATCGACACACACCCAACACACTCTTGACGGAGACCTGCCGCCGCTGTCTGTGGGGAAAACAATCAGGAAACCCTCAGTTTTACACATAGATGGGAGGATTTTTAGAAATGCATTCAGATGAAATACAAATATCATAAAATGAAAGGAAAATGGGCGACGCAGTGGGTTTCCTCCGGGTGCTCCGGTTTCCCCCACAGTCCAAAGACATGCGGTACAGGCGAATTGGGAAGGCTAAATTGTCCGTAGTATATGAGTGTGAATGAGTTTGTATGGATGTTTCCCAGAGATGGGTTGTAGCTGGAAGGGCATCCGCTGCGTAAAACATATGCTGGATAAGTTGGCGGTTCATTCCGCTGTGGCGACCCCGGATTAATAATGGGACTAAGCCGAAAAGAAAATGAATGAATGAATGAAAGGAAAATTATCCTAATATTAATATGCAAATAAAATAGAAAAATACCAACCACAGTTTGCAGACCATGTCTTTTTTGTCTAATGTTTGTGTGTGTGTGTGTGTGTATATATGGGTTTTTATTTGCAAGTTTGTCCTTGTGTGTGTCTGTCTGTTTGTGTTTTATTTACGTGTGTGTGTCTGTCTGTGTTTTGTTTATGTGGTTTTGTGTGTGTGCGTGCGTGTGTATGTGAGTGTTTGCATGTGCGTGTGTGTGTGTTTGTGTGCATGTGAGTGTGTTTTGTTTGTGTGTGTGGATAAAAAAATTTACGTCTAAAGATCTCAGGTTGTTTCAGGTGAAAATTGAGGCATAATTAGTAGGTAAACGTGGTGACCTTTGACTTTTAGGGTTAACTGCAGTTGCTTTACGGCTCTTTAAGTGTTTAACAGACACTCTAACAGGAACCAATAAAATCTCCCGCAGCACATTTCTGCTATAATTACACCTCGTACTATTCGTGGCCATCACACTTCAGCAGGAGCTTCTTTAAGACAGCGCTGTGGGTTTAGTGTGTCGCTGTGAGCAAGCACAGGTTTAATATTTAAAATACCCAATGAACATTTAAAGCTATCCATAGAGAAATATGATACATGGCAATATATGCAAATCACATATAAGTCTTGTATAAAAATACATGTCTTTTATATACATACAGTGCTCAGCAAAGCTAGCGAGTGAAGGGCATAATTAAAATTGGACTGAAATGCAGCTCGTGTCGTCAAAACAACATCAAAATCAACAAAAAAGTGTCAACAAGAATGCTAATTGACTTTTGTTGGTTAAATTTTTGTTGATTTCCATGATGTCAAAGCTACAACAAATTGATATCAAACATTAGCGTCAAAAAAATACCTAAAAACTAAATTAAACGATTGTCATCTAGTTGATTTTTTGCCGCCAATGTTAGATATCAATTTGATTATGTTTTGACATCAAGGTAGTTTACATTTATTGCAGGTATACCATAGATATATACATTAGATGTTGCATACGGGCCCTGAGCATTAGGGTCGGGCGATGTTGACCAATTTGGCACCGTGCGATGTCTAATGTGAAACAGCGCGATGGATGATGGCATCGTCATCATAGGTGGGGGTGGGGTGGTTATTGTTAAATTTTAATTAAGTCATAACAAATTAATTAATTGTAGCCTACCGTTTTCTCTGCCTGAACCACATGGTCTTTGCCGAACCATAAATAAATAAAGTAATTTTGAATTAAATTTTTTTTCTTTGTTAAATATTTCCCAAATGATGTTTAACAGAGCAAGGAAATTTTAACAGTGTGTCTGATAATATTTTTTCTTCTGGAGAAACTCTTATTTGTTTTATTTCGGCTAGAATAAAAGCAGTTTATAATTTTTTATGAACCATTTTAACGTCAATATTATTAGCCCCTTTAAGCTATTTTTTTAAAAGTCTACAGCAGTGTTTCCCAACCCTGTTCCTGAAGGCACACCAACAGTTCACATTTTCAAACTCTCCCTAATCAAACACACCTGAATCCTCTTATCATAACATCAGAAGAGACTCCAAAACCTCAAGTTAATGGGTCAGATAACGGAGACATCCAAAATATGTACTGTTGGTGTGCCATCAGGAACAGGGTTGGGAAACACTGGTCTACAGAACAAACCATCGTTATACAATAACTTGCCTAATCACCCTAACCTGCCTAGTTAACCTAATTACCCTAGTTAAGCCTTTAAATGTAACTTTAAGCTGAATACTATTGTCTTGAAGAATATCTAGTCTAATATTATTAGAAAATAAATCAGTTATTAGAGATGAGTTATAAACACTATTATGATTAGAAATGTGCTGAAAAAATATTGTAGGAAAAATAAACAGGGAGGCTAATAATTCTGACTTAAACTGTATATATATATGGCTTCAGATGGCCAGTCCTCCACTGCACCTTGGTCCCACCCTCTACCAAAATTGCGGCTCTATTGACATATCCCTTTCAATAGTGTAAATATTTATGTAGGGATACATACAGTAGCTGAGAGAACTTAGCGTGCTGCAATTTATGAAAACACATGCAATTACAAAAAACCCGAGCTAGTTAAGAAAAGATCCTCATCATTTTGACAGAATGTTTGTCGCAAGTCCTCACAACACAAACAAATTAACAGTACACGCTGCATTTTCTCACAACACATGCAAATAGCAGGGAACACAACAGAAATGTTTCAGGGGAATCCAGAAACACGACGGCTGCTTCTCACTCAGGGCTGCTGTTTATGGTAATAAGGGCCTCTGATGACACGTACAAAGGAGAGAAATGTCAATCAAAGTGTTTCTGCAAACTGTTTCTATCAAGTCTGATTATAACAAATACAATTAATTCATGTTCACCATTAGAGGCTGGAGATATTCACACACTGCTGACACCAGAGATCGCGGTAACCGAATATTTTCCGTCAATGACGGGTTTTTTTCAGCAGTAACGGAAAAATCTGAGGGTGATCCGTCATTTTGACAGATTATGCTGAGGGTGATCTATTGTAATGTGTAGGTAACTGTAATTCCCACTCCTGTCCAGCTGATGGAGATTGCCCTTATTAATTAGCAATTGTCTTGCTTTGTCTCCTCTTCGTCGCCGCTGCGTACAGTTGTTGCAAAAATGTCACGGCAACTGAGTGTGAGAAGTTTCTTTAAACGGCCAAATAGTGATATTATTATTATTATTATTAAGGGTGAAAAAAGAGGAAGTGATGCAGTGGACGATGAAGAACAAAATCCTCACTGACAGCGTGTTGAAGAGCTGTGGACTGGATGATTTGGAGCGCGTTTGTGAGCACAACGGAACGCTGAGGGGTGCATCCGCGCCCCTGGTGCAGAAAGAGCGCGTGCTGCAGGATTTTTGCCCTGCGAAATGAGTGCTTGCAGGATCGGGAAATCCCACATTCAGAGAATCCTGCAAACTTCTGATCACTTCCTTAGGAGAAATGTTTTCTGACTACAAAACGCTGGCTGAAGTGGCGCTAGTAATTCCGGTCTCCAGTGTGGCAGCAGAACGCGGCTTCAGCCTCCAGAACAAAATTAAAACAGTCACGAGAAGTCGACTTTACAAGGCAAAGACACAGAATTTAATGACAATTGCCTCTGCATCAGCCTCCCTTGATGCATTTGATTACGCACAGGCAAGCACCCAGTTCAGGTCGACGCGGACCAGGAGGAAGATATGAGTTAAGGCAAATAGTCCTACAGAACATCGTCTGAATTATATTTCAAGTCATGTTCTTATATTAGTCGGAATTATAGTTTATAATATATCTTGTTGTTTATATCTGCTTGTGTTCAGGCACAAATCGCCGTATTTTTATTCCCTCCACCGTCAGTGCAAAAAAACACATGAAACTTGAACGAATTTGGAGTTTTTGTTCATTTGTCAAATAAATAAATGAATAATTTAGCCTATAAGCTCATTGTGCAAGGTCATGATGAAAATATGAATGAAAAAAGCGATTGGACAATATGCTAATTAAATGACGGGCAATAATAGGTTATGACGGAATTTTTACAACCCTCTCTGTCAAAATGACAGACAATGAGAAAGTCTAACGCGACCTCTGGCTGACACACAACTGGATATAAACCCCTTCTAAAAGTCATTTTTGTATATAGCTCCCCTTTAAAAACAAATCTTAAAAACTGCCTTGATCAGCATTTGCGAACGCATTGATCCAGATGTCTGTAATTCTGCGCTGCTCCTCATGCTAGTCTCTAAATCTGTCCCGGGCTCCAGAGGGACGCTGTGAATCTGTGAACCGACTGAAATAAACCCAGCAAATGGAGCCGCTCATGTGAACAGGTGGCAGACGCTCATTACAGACAGAATTAGCTGCTCATCAGAACACTTTACAAAACAACACCAGCATTTGCACAAACACTGAAGCTCACAGTCACAAATCAACAGCAGCTATTACATCTCATTTAAATCAGCTATTTAAATAATCGTGTTTTGATTTGACACGCTAATTAAAATACTTTAAAGCTACTTCTAAAGGGGACCTATTATGCAGTTTTTGCAAGATGTAAAATAAGTGTCTCTAGAGTGTGTGTAGTGAAGTTTTAGCTCAAGATAGCGCATAACTCTTTGAAACTGACCCTTTTAGGCTTTGGTCCTAATCGTGGTGTTTTGGTGACTGTCGCTTTAAATGCAAATGAGATTGTGCTCTTTTAATTAGGAAGGCGGAGCTATAAATGTCTATGCATCACCATAGTGGCAGATGTAAAACAGCACTAGTGCTCTCAGTGCTGGTCAGGTCTGCATGTTGTCAGTGTGAGTGTGTGCATCATGCTTCTGTCAGTCTATGGAGACTCCTGTCGCTGTTCATTTGTGCTTCATCTAAAACTCCACATCTATAATCCTCTTAGTCTATGCTGACATTATCTTCAGCAGCTCAAACACTCTAATGGCTAATGGACAGACGGCTGCTTCTCACTCAGGGCTGCTGTTTATGCTAATGAGGGAGAGATGGGCACTAGTGGGCGGGGCTTTCCCCCTCTGATGACATCATACAAAGAGAGAAATGTCAATCAAAGTGTTTCTGCAGACTGTTTCTATCAAGTCTGATTAGAACAAATACAATTAATACATGTTCATCATTAGAGGCTGGAGATATTCACACACTGCTGGGTTTAAACTTCTTATAAAAGAGATGCATAATAGGTGCCCTTTAAATAATAGTGTTTTGATTTGACAGTATGGTTATTATTAGGTGAAAATTATATATTGATCCTAGAGTCATACTACATTTCCTTGTATACGCAGCATCGATTTGAAAATACATTCAATATAATCACTGATTATTAATGCAAATTAATATAAAACCCCAATAAAGTTATTATTATTATTATTATTATTATTATTATTATTATTACTAACTTTATTATTATCATCATCATCATGATCATTATTATTATTAGAATAATTATTATTCATTCACTTTCTTTTCGGCTTAGACCTTTATTAATATGGGGTCGCCACAGTGAAATAAACCGCCATTATTATTATCATCATTATTATTATTATCATCATTATTATTATTATCATCATTATTATTATTATCATTATTATTATTATTATTATTATGATCTTAATCATTATTATTATTATTATTATTATTATTATTATTATTATTATTATTATTATTATTATTATTATTATCATTATTATTATTATTATTATCATTATTGTTATTATTATTATTATTATTATTATTATGATCTTAATCATTATTATTATTAGTATTGTTATTATTATACTGTTATCATGACTAAATAATAAACGAACATCAAACTTTCAACATAGAAGCCTTTTTTCTAGGTGATTTCGAGGCTTTTCTTTTAAAGTAAACTAAATTTTTATTGAAGCAAATTAATATAAAACCCAATTAAAAAAATCCCAATAATGTTAGATTTATCCTATAAAAATCTGCAATGAAATGTCACAGATGCTTATGTGAATTAAAGAAAATAAAACACACTGAAATGGTCATTTACACATAAAACTACAATATATTTGAACTTATATGTACTATTTTTGTAATTCTAAATATATTTATAATACATTTTAGTATTTACAATGCATTTTTAGAACATATTTTAATATTTATAATACATTTTTGCAGTATTTTAAAACACACTGCATGTTGAATATACACATACAGTATATATATTAGTCCTATACACTGTATTTGCAATCCTAACATACATTTTTGTGCAATATCTTGAAATATTTTGCCAGTTTTTGCAATATCCTGAAATATATGTTGCATAAATACATGTTTTATGCATGTGAAATGAAAACAATAACTTTTATGTCTTAATGGTGATTTTCAAACAATGCCATATATCAGATTTGTACTGTATATGAGGAATTTAAATTGTTAAAGCAACGTAACTCTAACAAATAGCATATTCTCCACAACAGAGTCTGCTTGGTGTTAAAATGAGAGGGTGATTACCTGTGATCTGCAGTTCCAAGTGTAAAATACAGCAGGAAGGAGAGTGCGCTGATCCACGTCAGATGTTTCATGGTTTTAAACAAATCCTCTTGGTTTCTGTGCTGTTAGGGTTTCTCTTCTTTGCTTTGCTTTTCTTCCTCCTTTGATTCCAGCAAGAGTTGAAGAAAAAAACTCTGCAGCGTCTCTCTCTCTCTCTCTCTCTCTCTCTTCTCTGTTTCTCTCTCTCTTCTCTGTTTCTCTCTCTCTCTCTCTCTCTCATATTTTTAGCCAAGAAAGAACCGTAAATAAACATAAGTATCTGTATAAAAACAAGGAAGGTTAATGTTTTTAACATTTGTTTGTATGGACAAGCAGAATCGAGTACGGTTGCAAAGAAAAGCAATATTGTGACATAGCTTACTGTAACTACTGTTGAATACAGCTTGTTTAGTTGTTGATTTTACTTTTTAAACCTAATGTACAGGACAATAGGAAACATTTAAAGAACTTTGGTGTAATAAATATATATATATGCATGTGTGTGTGTGTGTAGTTTGTTTTTAGGTTTATGTGAATCATTTAGGGAATTAATGTGCTAGTTTGTTAAATAATTGGGTTGAAAACTGTAATTGAATGTTTTTAAAGTAAAGAAGTCTCTCTCAATAATTATTTTTTCAGGGTTTTCACCTTTACTGGATAGGACAGTTAGTATTGACAGGAAAGCAGAGAGAGGGGAAGGATTGGCTTAGAACCGGAAGGCAGAATCAAACTCAGGTCGCCGTGAGCACCGGAGTGCATGTGTGGACGCACTAACCACTACACCACTGGCACCGACAACTCTCTCTTTCTCTTTAAAAGGACTAATAAAATCTCATTAATCTAAAGGGTTTTGTTTTATAAAATGGTAAATGATTTGACAATGTTTAGCTGCATTGCATTGGCTATATGTTTTTCTTTTTTAAATGTATAAATTTTATGTCATGTATAAACTTTTTATAATAAACAGAGCTTCACTGCAGTTTTGTTGCTCCAAATATACAAAAATCGAATAAATCTAGGAGCATTTCTTGACCAGTACAAAAGAGTTTTGTTTTGAGTACTCAAAATAAATTGAGTTTTACTTAAAACAAGCAAAATAATATGACAAAACACTCCTGTTTTGCTTTGAAACATCATTTTGCTCACCCTATTGGCTGTTTTTTTTGTTTTAAGGAAAAACTCACTTCATTTTGGTATATTACTTCTCAACACAACACAAAATGTTTTGCTTGTCTAGAAAATGCTTCTTGATTTAAGATTTGTTGGATATTTGGACTAGAAACAAGACAAAAACTCTAAGTAAGAAAAACATATTTTGCAGTGTTAAAGTCGCCTCGCTCTCTCTCTCTTTCTCTCTCTTAATACAGTTAAATTAAATTTAATAATTGCTTTACTGGCATGACAAACATTACAAATGTATTGCCAAGCACTCATAAAGTTTACATTTAAAAAGGACTCTCTCTCTCTCATTTCTGAAATTCCAGATGTCATGGGGTTGAGTGACAGAATGGGTGGAAGTGTTATAGTGGGGTGTTTTTTCAGACGTCCTCTCTCTGAAACTCAATACAACACATCTAGATTGATGGTGTCAAACATCTCACTTCACGGTTCAGGAGAAAAGAAAACCTGCTCTGAGGGAAATCCAGAGTGAATCTTTATATTTGAGTGAATCTTTATATTTGAGTGAGTCTTTATATTTGAGTGAGTCTTTATATTTGAGTGAGTCTTTATATTTGAGTGAGTCTTTATATTTGAGTGAATCTTTATATTTGAGTGAGTCTTTATATTTGAGTGAGTCTTTATATTTGAGTGAGTCTTTATATTTGAGTGAGTCTTTATATTTGAGTGAGTCTTTATATTTGAGTGAGTCTTTATATTTGAGTGAGTCTTTATATTTGTGCATTTAAATTTGAATTAAACCTGACTGAAAGGACTCTGAATGTGCTTCTTTTACAGAAACAATCGACAATAGAGCAGTTTGATTAATGTATTAACTCATCAATGCATTCGTTAGTTAATGCATAATGTTTCATCACAAAGCATACTGTAATTACATATTAATTGTGATTCAAGAGTTGGATAATGCTTGACTATGATAGCAGGTTTGACATGCTGTCCTGGGAGAGAACCCTGAGCTCGGAGATGGATGAGCCTGGTCAGGGAGCATTAGGAGGGATACGAGATCAGGTAGTTCTCGAGAGCCCCCCGGTTCGTTTGTTTTCCTATACCTTGATTATTAAGATGGTTCTATAGAATCAATTCAGTATGCATTAAGTGCTTTTGACTGTTATTCCAATTCACTTATGTCACATGTTTTTAGATTGTAGGAAAATGGAGTACCCTGGGAAAAGCCACGCGAACACCGGGAGACCATGTAAACTCTGCACAGAGACTGCCGACTGGCTCAGCTAGGACTTGAACCATTGGCCCTCTTGCTGTGAGGCAGTAGTGCTAGCCACTGAGCCGCCGTGTCACCCGATACCAGAATTGAGGAGGAGGGAGAAGGGAAGGATAGGGGGGTTTCCAAAACGAACATAAGGATTAATTAATTTTGGGATGATCCGATTGGCTAGCTAGTGATTAGCGATAAGGACCAGCTGTAGTCAATCATATCACGTGCTCCTATCGAAATTAGTTTGTGAATCTTCATTTAGTAATGTCAAATTTGTGCATGCATGTTGTAATCTTAACAGACAATACACTGTAAATGTCATTAAACAAGTCTATTTTGGAAACTGACGGTCTTTAATTTAAAGGGACAGCGCACCCCCAAAAAAATGAAACGTATTTTTTACTCACCCTTAAGTGGTTATAAACCTTTATGAGTTTCTTTCTTCTGTTGAATTCAACGGAAAATATTTATATCTTAGATAGACTGTTGAAAACCTGTAACGATTGGCTTCCTTAGAAGGTAAAACAAAGATGGAAGTTTCTTCAAAAATATCTTCTTTTGTGTTTACAGGTGCAGTATGTAAGTCTGACACCCAGTGGTTGAACTAGGTATTGCATTCCTGGTTCAAAACATTTTCACTCGGAAACTTGTGTCCACGGAAGCATGGGTTGCCAGATTGACAACATTAACAGGAGCGAGTCTGACTATTGAGCCTACAAGCAATAAAAGGTCATGCTAAAAGCAACGGCACACAATAGAAGGAATATTTTCCATATTAAAAGGAGTTTTTGTCCTGACCAACACCTGAAATTGATATATTAGAAACAGCTTCTATTACTCACAGATGAACAACAGAAAACTGACAATGATCAGCTCAGGTATACCTCATGTGCTTTATTCAGGGTTAAATGCTCATAATGTGAGTTTGAATGCTATTTTACATCACATTTATTGCCATACTGCTGAAGCAGCAGCAGATAGTTCACCTCAGATCTGGAGAATAAAATAAACCGTCTGAAACTGAACTTTAGAGCTGTGCAAACCAACACATATCAGTGATTCAGCATCTACATTTAATCATGTTAAAGAGGTTTAATATGTATTAATCAGATTATAAACCGTACCATTGTGCTGGAGTGCAGTGAGTGCACTATTCTGTGCTTCTGAATGATTGTATTTACATTTCTGTCCTGTTTCGCCAAACTGCTCATCTCTGCAAATGTCGTCACCTAGCGTGATGTTAGGACACGCAGTTACAATGTACCTGCTCATCTTATGTTTACGCTCCTAATATTTTTATGATTTGCTAATTAATAACCTCGTGTGAAACTCTGAGTCTGCTTCTCATTTCAGAGTCTGCTACTGTCCACCGGAAGTCATATTTCAGTCGTGGATGCGTACTTTGAGAGCCTTCTTGACTAAATAAATAAAATACGCTGTTTTCCATCAAGGCAACTGTTGAAATATAATTGGCTAAACTGGCAGTGGGCGGGTTAAATTACCGAAACAAAGACAGCAATTCCGGCAAGTAACTCACATGTTCACAGCAGAATATCTGACTTCCGCATCTGTTTTTCAGATAAACAAGAATGTTCACGGAGCATGTTTCTGAATATCTGCACACATATGATGGTGTTTTTATGCTTTAGAAGAGTCAAAAACTTCTGAGTTTATCTCTTGCAATTCTGAATTATTTCCCCCCCTGTACTGCTTCTTAACTTGGTACATTTCTGGCAGGTTTACTTTGCTCTCTTAAACTTAAAATAATAAAAAAGATTTTAGTTTAAAAGTATGAAACTGTGAGAAGGTATAAATTAAAGAGAAATTCACAGCAGTGACGTTGTAATATTTGTTTTCCCAGAATTGCAACAAATGTTAACAATTCTGAGTTGATCTCTTTTAATTCAGAGTTTTTTTGGTATTTTTATGCTTTAGTCAAAACTGTACATACAGCACCTTTAAAAGAAAGAAAGAAAGTCATAAAAGTTTGAAGCAAGTAAAGGCAGAGTAAGGCCCAATCCCAATTCTACCCCTTAGCCCTTCCCCTTACCCCTCGTTTTGCGCGCTCCCGCGAAGGGCTAGTGGTGTCCCGATTCTCTTAAGCTTGAAGGCATAGGGCTAAGGGCAAGGGGTAGATACCCCTTCGAACAAAGATTTTTCAGGACCACACTCGAAACCAAGGGGTAAGAAAATTTCACCCCCCAGAAGTCAGGAGATCCACAAATTAGTATTTTTTTTGTCATTATTATCAATTTTCACAATAAACAAGCACATGTTTTAATATATTCATAACCGTGTTCGTGTTTTACCGTCATTCTGACACTCGATGACACTGGAATACCCTGTCAGTAATGTCTAGTGTCTGGGATTGAGCTGTTTACAGTGTCTGCTGTAATGTTAGTGTTGTTTTTGGTGTGTTTACATTGATCAATATGGCCACTGTGTAAATGCACAGTACAGTTACGATCTTATTGCCACATTAGATCATTATAATAGCATAATATATGCCTTCAGTGATATCCTGAAGATAAATACCAAAAAATAACACAACTGGAATAACTACAGCAGTCGCCATCGTCTGATCTCATATGAAGCAAGAGATCGTGATAACATATGATGACGTGTGCAGGTGCTGCAGTGCTGTCTCAATTCTTAGGGGTACATTTTAAAGCCCTTCCCCTTCACCCTAGTTTTTAAGGGCCAAGGGGAAGATGAAGGGGTACAAAAATAGAATTGGGATTGGGCCTAAATGATGACAGAATTTTCAGTTTTAAGTTAACTATCCCTTTAACAAGTACATTACACAGAAATGTGTTGAAAAAATCTCCTCTCCATTAAACAGAAACTGGGGAAAAATATCAAATATCAAATAATTCAAATTTAACAGGAGGGAGAAAATAATTATACAAGAATGTTTCAGAATCAGAAGCTGGATTCACAAAACATTCCTATTTTCTGCAGGTAATCTGGATGAAGCCGTTCATATAATGCAGATGTATATTTATATATTTTGTGGTGTGCTTTTTGTGGTCTTGTGGTGTTTAGTTTTCCTCTCTGTAGTGCAGAGATGGTGTTCGGGCTTGTCGTGAGCAGCTGGAACGCTGTTTGAAGAGTTCACATAATTATTACGTCTCGACGTTGTTGAAAAACACAGAATATCCATCATTATAGTGGTTTTATGGCCCTACTTCCCTGAAATCTCCATGGGAAGAAGACAAACATCTGGTCTGACCGGACGGAGATCTTATAAATCTAACAGCATCCCTTTTAATTATGTGCATTAATTTATTCACATTATTTTAAGCATTGCAAATCCAGTCTTGCATTACGAGATTTAAACTTGAAATTTTGCTAAATTATTATTGTTAACTACAGAAAAACCACAAAAAACATTTCCAATAAAATAAAGTTAAATTAATAAAATGTAATTAAAATGATTTAATAAATAAAATAAAAAGCCACACTTTAAAATAAGGATCAAATAACTAATGTTATGTATTTGTTTGCAATAATTAACATGAACAAAGATGAATAAATACTGTAATAAATGTATTTTTCATTGTTTGTTCACATTAGTAAATACATTAAGCAACATTAACTAAAGGAACCTTATTGTTAAGGAAGTGAAATAATAAATAAACAAATAAAATGAAAAATAAATCTAATTTAAAAATGTATTTTAATTTTAATTAATAAAAAATTATTTAATAAAAACAAAAAATAAATAAATAAAATAAAAAATATATAAAATATAAAAATAAAATCAAACAAGGGTCACATTTTACATAACACATAGTAATAAAATAGTGAAAAAAAAAGCCACACTTTATAACAAGGCTCCATTAAATAATCTTATGGATTTACTTTATTTGCATTAATTAACATGAACAAAGATGAATAAATACTGTAATAAATGAATTTTCATCGTTTCTTCATGCCAGTAAATACTCTAACTAACATTAACTAAAGGAATCTTATTGTTAAGGAAGTGAAAAAATAAATAAACAAATAAAATTAAAAATTAAATATTCATTTCAGCAATGAAAAAAAAGAAATACACAAATAAATAAATATATAAATAAATAAATATATAAACAAATAAATAAATAAATAAATAAATAAATAAATAAGGTTCAAATAATTAATGTTATGTATTTACTTTATTTGCATTAACTAACATGAACAAAGATGAATAAATACAGTTTTAAATACATTTACATACATTAATAAAATAAATCCACATTTGTTATTGTTTGTTCACATTAGTAAACACATTAGCATTAACTAAAGGAACCTTATTGTTAAGAAAGTAAAATAATAAATCAACAAATAAAATGAAAAATAAATATTCATTTTAGCAATGAAATAAATAATACAATAAAATAATGTAAACAAATAAGGAAATAAATAAATAAATAAATAAAAGCCATACTATATAATATGCTACATTAGTTAATATTATGTATTTATTTTATTTGCATTAACTAACATTAACAAAGATAAATTAATGCTGTAATAAATATATTTTTCAATGTTTCAACGTTCATGTTAGTAAATATTCTAACTAACATTAACTAAAGGAACCTTATTGTTAAGGAAGTGAAATAATAAATAAACAAATAAAATGAAAAAAAAAATCATTTTAGCAATGAAATAATACAATAAAATAATATAAATAAATAAATAAACGAATAAATAAATAAATAAATAAATAAATAAAT
The DNA here is from genome assembly GCF_903798145.1 of Danio aesculapii. NCBI lineage: Eukaryota > Metazoa > Chordata > Actinopteri > Cypriniformes > Danionidae > Danio > Danio aesculapii. The sequence continues at coordinate 53,748,333 of NC_079443.1, read as the reverse complement.
AAATAAATAAACGTATAAATAAATAAATAAATAAATAAACGTATAAATAAATAAATAAATAAATAAATAAATAAATAAATAAATAAATAAATAAATAAATCCACACTTTATAATAAGGCTCAATTAGTTAAAGCTATGTATTTATTTTTATGAACTAACATTAACAAAGATGAATAAAAACTGTAATAAATGTATCTTTCATTGATTGTTCATGTTCGTAAATTGGTTAACTAACATTAACTAATGGAACCTTATTGTAAAGCAAATAAAATAATATATATTTTAGTAATACATAATAAACATAAACTAAAATAAAGGTCACATTTTAAAATAAGGCACCATTAATTAATGTTGTGTATTATGTTATGTATAACTAACGCAACTTTATTTTAAAGCAAATAAAAAAAAACTAAAATCAAATTAAATTAAAAATAGATGTTAATTTCGCATAATAAAAAACACACTAATCTATTTGTATATGTTTAAATGTCTTGAGTTTCTTTCATTTCTTTGTCATTGGGATGTTTCTGAGCTCCTCTGGGCAGAAAAGCTTCGTCTGACAGCAGATTATTTCATATCGTGACGAGTAAACAAGCTTGAATTTGTCTCGAAGCCTGAAATGTGGCTATTCTGCAACCGGAGACAAAAATGCAAGATTAAGAGCCTCGAAGCGACAAACATTCCTGCATAATTCACTTTTTTCCTACATATAATTTCTCTGATAGAACATTCAGACATACTGTAACACGTTAAACTGGTTAAGCTTTATATCAGTCCTTCTTCTGAAATAACAATTATCGGAGATTTCATTGTTAATTTTAGTCAGAAATTAGAAGAAATTAATTAGAATGACTATTTAAAACAAACAAAAATTATATATAAATGAGTGTAATAATAATAAATGGCTTTAATTTTCTTCATGCTAAACATAATTCAGAGTTTAATTACATAACCCTCAATTTTATTGTGTTATTTAACCAATGTTTTAGATTAAATAACATTTTCACATTAAATTAAGTGATAAATAAATAAGAATGAACTCAGCCCAGTGTGTTTTAAGCTGGTTATCATTGCAACATTTCTAATTTTCACAACTGAAATCTTTAAAAACGGCATTAAACGTTAACTAGTGTTAATTTAAATGAATAAAGTATAAAATGTTATTAAAAACTAGAATATTATCTATATTATACACAACAAGTTATTTGTTGTTTGTATTGTATTATATACGTAGTATTGTTTAGTATTGCATTGCATTGCATTGCATTGTATTGTATTGCATTGCATTGAGTTGCGTTGTATTGTATTGCATAGCATTGTATTGCATAGCATTGCATTGCATTGTATTGTATTGTATTGTATTGCATTGCATTGCATTGCATTGCATTGCATTGCATTGCATTGCATTGCATTGCATTGCATTGCATTGCATGGCGTTGCGTTGCATTGCATTGCATTGCATTGTATTGTATTGTATTGTATTGTATTTTATTGTATTGCATTGCATTGTATTGTATTGTATTGTATTGTATTGTATTGTATTGTATTGTATTGTATTGTATTGTATTGCATGGCATGGCATTGCGTTGTATTGTATTGTATTGTATTGTATTTTATTGTATTGCATTGCATTGCATTGTATTGTATTGTATTGTATTGTATTGTATTGTATTGTATTGTATTGTATTGTATTGTATTGCATTGCATGGCATTGCGTTGTATTGCATTGTATTGTATAGTATTTTATAGTATTGTATTGCATTATATACGTAGTATTGTTTAGTATTGCATTACATTGCATTGCATTGCATTGCATTGTATTGTGTTGCGTTGCGTTGCGTTGCGTTGCGTTGCGTTGCATTGCATTGCATTGCATTGTATTGTATTGTATTGTATTTTATTGTATTGTATTGTATTGTATTGTATTGTATTGTATTGCATTGCATTGCATTGTATTGCATTGCATGGCATGGCATGGCATGGCATTGCGTTGCGTTGCATTGTATTGTATAATATTTTATAGTATTGTATTGCATTATATACGTAGTATTGTTTAGTATTGCATTACATTGCATTACATTGTATTGTATTGTATTGTATTGCGTTGTATTGTATTGTATTGTATTGTATTGCATTGCATTGCATGGCATGGCATGGCATGGCATGGCAATGCATTGCATTGTATTGTATAATATTTTATAGTATTGTATTGTATTATATACGTAGTATTGTTTAGTAATGCATTGCATTGCATTGCATTGTATAGTATAGTATAGTATAGTATAGTATAATATAGTATAGTATAATATAGTATAGTATAGTATAGTATAGTATAGTATAGTATAGTATAGTATAGTATAGTATAGTATTATATTATATTGTAATGTATTGTATAGTATTGTAGGAAAGGTCAGGAAAGTGTTGACCTCAGTAACTCACCAGGTTAAAGGTCACTTTCATGTGGATCAAACGCCCGACCTTTGACCTGCAGCAGGAGGAATCAGTCTATGTAAATGCCTGGAAAATGAAGCAGATCGACTATTTACATGCAATGCATCAGGTCTGACAGTACATTTAAAAATAAGATGGATGTAATTTAGAATAATAAATGAAAATAAGAACTTTTGGCAACACTTCACAATAAGGCTGTATTCGTTAATGCATATACTAACATGAACAAACAATGAACAATGCATTTAGGACACTATTTATTCACGCTAGTTAACATTAGTTCATGTAAATAAAGTCAATCATTTTTAGCTCATGTTAACTCATGATGCATTGGCTAATGTTAACAAGCTTGAACTTGGAAATGTAATTATTAAAATCATTAATAAATGTTGAACGATAATAAATAAATGCTGCTCTGTTCTTGTATTGTTCATTATTAGTTCATTTTAGCAAATGCATATACATATATATATATATATATATATATATATATATATATATATATATATATATATATATATATATATATCAAGAGTTCACACTTAGCTCACGATTTATACAGAGCTTGTTTGGCGTGCTGTCCCGGGAGAGAGCCCTGAGCTCATGGTATCCTCGAGCCCAGGGCTCCCTCCTTTCAGATGCAGGTCGATCTGAAACTCCCCCGCTGCTGAGGCCAAGGTGAACTTCCTGAGAGTAAGACATTAGAAAAAGATTTAGGCTTATTTTATCTATAATATAGAGCACATTTGGATGGTGGGAGGAAACCAGGGAACCCGGGGGAAACCCGCACGGAGAACATGCAAACTCCGCACAGGAACACCAGATGGCCCAGTGAAGACCCAACGCCATTGGTATTCTTGCTGTGAGGCAAACGTGCTAGTCACTGGGCCACCGTGCCGCCCATTCTGGATAAAGGTGGAAGAAGGGGAGGAGGGGGGTTTCTTCCAGTAGAAGATAGTTGTAGAGAGGAAATGAGGATATATATAGTGACTTGGGATCCTTTGATTGGAGGATCATGATTAGCTAATGTGGAGCAGCTGGGTCAATCATGAGCACATGCTCCTCTCGAAATTAGTTTCAAATTTAAACTTCACATACATACATATATAAACATATACATATATATATATATATATATATATATATATATACATACACATATATACAGCTGAAGTCAGAATTATTAGCCCCCCTGAATTATTAGCCCCCCTGAATTATTAGCCCCCCTGAATTATTAGCCCCCCTGAATTATTAGCACCCCTGAATTATTAGCCCCTCTGTTTATTTCTTCCCCCAATTTCTGTTTAACGGAGACATTTTTTTCAACACATTTCTAAACATAATAGTTTTATTATTTTCTCTTTGTCATGATGACAGTAAATAATATTAGACTAGATATTCTTCAAGACACTTCTATACAGTTTAAAGTGACATTTAAAGGCTTAACTATGGTAATTAGGTTAACTAGGTAGGTTAGGGTAATTAGGCAAGTTATTGTATAACGATAGTTTGTTCTGTAGACTATCAGAAAAAAAAGCATAATGGGGCTAAGAATTTTGTCCTTAAAATGTTTTTAAAAAATTAAAAACTGCTTTTATTCTAGCCGAAATAAAACAAATAAGAATTTCTCCAGAAGAAAAAATATTATCAGACATACTGTGAAAATTTCCTGAATCTGTTAAACATCATTTGGGAAATATTTAAAAAAGGAAAAAAAAAAATCAAAGGGGGACTAATAATTCTGACTTCAACTGTATATATATATATAGAGAGAGAGAGAGAGAGAGACGGTGCAAAATAATGGTGCAAACGTATAAGAAAGTCAGAGTTTTGAGATTAAAAGCCATAATTCAGTTCTTTTTTAATTCATTATGAAAACAGTGTTATTTTGAGATAGGAATTCATAATTTCAAGAAAAGAAAGTGCAGGATGAAAACTCAAAATGCCAAGAAAACAGAGATAAAGTATACAAATAAACTAAAAACAGTCCAACATTATATAAACCCCAAAAACGGCAGATTTGTGAGGAAAAATAAATATGTAAAAGCAGAATTGTGAGGGGGGAAAGTGATGCAATCCTAATATTATCTATATAAACTTAAATGTATAGGCAAAGATAAAACGCCATTGATCGCATTCAAAATAAATGTTTGTTTTGACATAATATATGTCTTTATTATATTTAGTATGAATATGTAACACACACTCAAACTAATTATACAAAGCTATGTTGTTTTATAGATATTTAAATTAATATATATATAAATATTTACATATATAATTTATAACAAGATATAAAAAATCTCAAATATAAGCATGTATGTATTTAAATATACACAGTATGCACAGATATTTTAACTATTATTTTGGATGCGATTAATCGTGGGTAATTTTGCCCAGCACTAAATTATATATGCATAAACCCACCCTGCTGAAAAATCCAGCTTAAACCAGCCTAGGCTGGTTGGCTGGTTTTAGCTGGTTGACCAGCCTGGTTTTAGAGGGGTTTTGGCCATTTCCAGGCTGCTTTCCAGTCATTTCCAGCCTGGTCTTAGCTGGTCAGGCTGGAAAATGACCAGCTAAAACCAGCTTGACCAGCCTGGTTTAAGCTGGACATAGCTGGTTTTGGCTGGCCTTCCAGCCTGGCAAGGTGATCAAGCTGGTTTTAGCTGGTCATTGTCCAGCCTGACCAGCTAAGACCAGGCTGGAAACCAGCCTGGAAATGGCCAAAACCCCTCTAAAACCAGGCTGGTCAACCAGCTAAAACCAGCCAACCAGCCTAGGCTGGTTTAAGCTGTTTTTTTCAGTAGGGACATTAAAAAGCAATGTAAAGCCAAATTAATAAGATAAAGAAAGTCAGGAGGATAGAGTCAGAACTGTGAAACGTGAACTCAGCATTTCTATTTATTTTCGCCATTGTAAATGAATAACAAACGTAGCCTGATATTTATTTAATGCAGTCTACACTCTGTCCACTAGAGGTCAGCAGCGACCAAAGATTTTCCTCATTGTCAATCAGTTTCCAGCGCTTTCTGTCAGAGATTTTTACATTTACATCCTTCATACACACAACCCCTCAGACAAACTACACACAGAAGACAAAACAGCTCTCGGAGGAAAACACAACAACACAAAAGCGTCCAGCACACAAATATTATTATTATGGCGAGTGGAATTTTACCAGCAGCGTAGTTACGCTCACTAGGGGGCGTGTCTGTATGCATGCTATGCGGAAGTGCGTGAGGAGGAGGAGGAAGTCTGGCCTTCATCGGCTTTAAAACTCAAACAAGGAAGGAATGTGTGGAGAAACGAAAATGTTTATTCATTAACCATTTTCAGGAAGCGGCAGACGCAGGAAGGCTAATGTGTTTATCTGTCGTTTTTAAGTGACATTTAAGACAAACACCGCGTGCTAATTAGCCTCTCGGGGATAATTAAACATGTAAGACACTCTGGAGATGAAAACAAGAGAGAAAAATCACTGACAGAGATTTTACTGTGTGTCCTTGAGGGATTTGCTAAGAACAAAGCATTTTATACAAAGATTTACTAAAAAAGTAGCAAAATTGGTAAAATATTAGTAATAAATGTAATCTTTTTATGGGTTTTAGATTATTTGCCTAGAATAAGGCTTCAGATTTGCTTAAATAGTTTCAAAATTGGTCAAAAATATATAAATATTAACTTTTATGTAGGTTTTAGATGATTAGCATCAACTTCATTGACACTTGACCCCTCAAAATGGAAAATACTCTGGAGATGATAACAAGAGAGACAAAAGCACTGAGAGAGATTTTATTGTGTGTCCTGGAGGGATTTGCTATGGATAAAGCATTCTTATAATCTCCATATTCGCTAAAGAAGTGTCAAAATTGGTCAAATATTAATAAATGTCAACTTTTTATGGGTTTTAGATTATCACTAAAATTAGTTTAGATTTTTTTTACTAGGAATAAAGCTCTTAATTCACTTAAGAAGTTGAAAATTTGGTCCAAAATATATAAATATCAACTTTTATACAGGTTTTAGATTATAATGATAAACTTTAGGGTCACGGGATGCTTCAGAAATAATTCTAATGTGATGAAAATGTATTTTAAAATGTAAAAATATATGCAAGATACTCTGGAGATTATAACAAGAGAAAAACTAAATCGCTGAGAGAGATTTTATTGTTTGTTTTGAGAGATGTGCTAAGATTAAAGCTCCATATTTGCGAAAGAAGTTGCAAAAAATTGGTCAAAAATATATGAATATTAGCTTTTATGTAGGTTTTAGATGTTTAGCATCAACTTCATTGTAACTTGATCCCTCAAAAGTCATGAAAATTATGAAAAATGTATTTAAAAATGTAAAAATATATGCAAGATACTCTGGAGATTATAACAAGAGAAACAAAATCACAGAGAGAGATTTTATTGTTTGTTTTGAGAGATGTGCTAAGATTAAAGCTCCATATTTGCTAAAGAAGTTGCAAAAAATTGGTCAAAAATATATGAATATTAGCTTTTATGTAGGTTTTAGATGATTAGCATCAACTTCATTGTCACTTGATCCTTTAAAAGTCATGAACATGATGAAAAATATATTTAAAAACATTAAAATACATGGAAGATACTCTGCAGATGATAACAAGAGAGAAAAATCACAGACAGAGATTTTATTATGTCCTGGAGGGATTTGCTAAGACTAAAGCACTGTTTTAACTGGTTTAAACTCCAAATTCGCTAAAGAAGTTGCAAAGTTGATCAAAAAATTCACATTTTATATAGAGATTTGCTAATAAAGCATGACTATAAACTCCAAATTTGCTAAAGAAGTTGCAAAATTGATCCAAACATATAATAGTCAATTTTTATATAGGTTTTAGATTATTAGGGTCAACTTCAGTGTCACATGATGCTTCAGAAATCATTTAATGGGATGAAAATGTATGCAAGATACTCTGGAGATGATAACAAGAGAGAAAAAATAATTGAGAAAGATTTTATTGTTAGTCCTGAAGGGATTTGCTTAGAATAAGGCATTGTTATAAACAACATTTGATTGCTAAAAAGATTTGCTAAAAAATGTGCAAAATTGGTCCAAAAATAATAATAAATGTTTATTGGTTTTTTATTGGTTTTAGATGATTAGCATCAACTTCAGAGTCGCTTTATCCTTCAGAAGCCATGAAAATGATGAAAAATGTATTTAAACATGTAAAAATATATGGAAGATACTCAACAAGAGAAACAAAATCACAGAGAGAGATTTTATTGTGTGTCCTGAAGGGATTTGCTTTGGATAAAACTGTTATAAACATCTAAATTTGCTATAAAAGTTGCAGAATTGGTCAGAAATTTATAGTATATATATTAATATGTCAACTTTTTATGGGTTTTAGATGATTAGTGAGATTATTTTAGATTATTTGCTAAGAATAAAGCTCCAAATTTGCTTAAGAAGTTGCTAAATTTATTAATAATTTAATGATTAATAAAGGGACTAAGCCAAAAAGAAAATGAATGAATGAATTATTACTATCAACTTTAGTGTCGAGATGCTTCAGAAATCATTCTATTGTGATGCCAGATACTCTGGAGATGAGAACAAGAGAAATAAAAATCACTGAAAGAGATTTTACTGTGTCCTGGAGGGATTTGCTAAAAGCATTGGTAAGGATAAGGATAAAGCATTGGTTTAAACTCCAAATTTGCTAAACAAGTTGCAAAATTGTCAACTTTTATATAAGTTTTAGATTATAACAATCTACTAGTGTCACGTGATGCTTCAGAAATCATTCTCATGTGATGAAAAATATACATATTTGATAAAATATATTATTTTTGTGGAAACTGATACACTACCACATTAAAAAATAAAAAAGGCCTGCTTTTATTAATTGTGGAGGAATTTTATTAATTTATTTTTTTCTATTAAATGCTCAATGTAATACTAAATACTCCATAATTTTTAACTTACTTTTTAATTATCAGGGAATTTAGAATTAAAATATGAAGAAAGTCAGCTGGTTTAACACCATTTTCAATGATAATCATGATCATTTCCTAATGATTTCTAAAGTATTGACACATAAGACTGATGAGAAATAATGCTGAAAACTGGGCTTTAGATCACAGCTATAATCTATATTTTAAAGCACATTCACACAGAACACAGTATATGATATTTTTACTCAACGTTTGATTGAATAAACACAGCCTGTTTTTACACAGACAGATGGAGTGATTGTGCTTCAAAACAGCAACAGTGGTTGTTTTTGGTTTGCAGAAGTGGCTTAAACTAATTTAAAAGGTTTGTTGCATTGAAACGCTGTGTGCAAATGTCATGCAATGAGTGAATTTAGCTCAAATAGAAAGCACATGTAGACTAGCTTCTCAGTTTCACAACATGAGGCATATTTAATGGAGTATTTGATCTTCATCTTCTGTTGTTATGTTTATATCTTCTCAAAAAAACTTGTCTGCATTTTTTTATTTATTTATTGAGGGTTCTTTTTATTTTTTACATTTGTAGTCTTTGATCTATGAATATGTAAATAATATAAAATGATGTTAAAACTATTTGTGCTTTTAATTTTTAAATACCCTGATAATAAAAATATAATTGTATTTATTTGTAAAACAGTAGCATTTATGAGTTCAGAGTGTATGTTGTAGTACAGAGTATTTATTTAAAGACATTCAAATATATTAAATAGACATCTGTGGTCTTTGATCATGAATAACAGTATAAATATTGATATTTTTCCCCCTTGATAGATATACTGTAAAACATTTTTTGATTATACTTAAGTGTTTTAACTAGAAACAAGACAAAAACATTAAGAAATGCATTCTTTTGCAGTGTAAAATCCTATATATTTATCTATATTTTTATTTCCACAATATAATACCGCCAATATATTATGGGCAATATATATGAAGGCAGAAGGTCCTATTGGAATTGCATTAAATGTTATCCAATATTATTACTCAATATTTACTATTTGCTTGTTTTGTGTTTACTTTGTTTTTTGTATTTGATTATAATAATAATTCAATTATTTGAAGCTTTGATTGTGCATGTTGTTTTATAATATTTGTTTATGCTTTTGAAGCACTTTGAATTGCATTTCATGTATGAAAAATGCAACACAAAAACAATTATTATTATTATTATTATCATAATTATTATTGTTGTTCTTGTTGTTTTAGATGCGATGGATCTTCAGAAGTAAATAAAGCCATGATTTATTAATATTACAATTAATATTACAAACTTTTATCTGAAATTATATTATTGGGAAAATACATGCATTTTTCTTCGGCTTAGTTCCTTCATTCATCAGGGGTCGCCACAGCGGAATGAACCGTCAACTATTCCAGCACATGTTTTACACAGCGCATGCGCTTCCAAGCTGCAACCCAGTACTGGGAAACACCCATACACTCTCATTCTCTCTCACACACACACACTCATACACTACGGCCAATTTAGTTCATCAATCCCCCTATAGTGCATGTGTTTGGACTGGGGGAAACTGAAGCACCCACAGGAAACCCACTCCAACACGAGGAGAACATGCAAACTCCACACAGAAATGACAACTTATCAAGTTGGAACTCGAACCAGCGACCTTCTTGCTGTGAGGCGACAGTGCTAACCACTGAGCCACCGTACCAGTGTATTATATTATTTAATAAGAATAATAATTATTATTTTAATTTTAAAAAATTATTATATAAAAATTTAAATAATAATAATTAAATTATTAAAAGCTTTGATTACCTTATGTTCTTGTGAAGCACTTTAAATAGCATTTTATGTATGAAAAATGCAATAAATATACAATTATTATCATTGTTATTATTATTATTATTGTTATTGTTGTTTTAAATGCGATGGATCTCCCAAATGAAATAAAGCCCTGATTTATTTTTCAAACAAGTAATATTACAAACTTTTATATTAAAATCTGATTTAGAAAATACAGTTAATTATTATCTTGTTCATAATGACTTCTGGACAGCACATTTGTTGCAACTTCTGTTTTTTTTATATGGAAAAGTGATATTTACACACACTGCAAAAATAAGAGGCCTTTCTCTGTTTTTTGTCTTGTTTCTAGTCAATATATTTAAAAGCTCTTCAATCAGGAAGCATCTTCTAGACAAGCAAAACATATTGTCTTGCTTTAAGTCAAAATGAAGTGAGTTTTTCCTTAAAACAAGCAAAATAATCTGCCAATGAAGTAAGCAAAATAATATTGTTATTCCTTTTGACACAAGATTATTTTCCTGCAGACTATTCGGCTTCTTTAAAAAAGAAAACTCACTTCATTCGGACTCATTATGCCTTAAAACGAGCCGATATGTTTTGCCTGTCTAGTAAACACCTCTTGATTTAAAAAGTTTTAGATAGTTGGACTAGAAACAAGACCAAAGACAGATAAGCAGTAGAGTGATGCCCCCGATTGACTGACTGCAGGATAAATGTTAGTTCATGACTGTGATAAAACTCAACGCGTCTGCATGTCTTTGCCTATAAAAGGAGAGGAGGCCGTGAGGGTATAGAGTTATTTCGAAAGCTCGACACGACCACATCCTGCTCGAGTGGGAGTTTTGACAGCATTTACTGCGGAGCTGATCACAAAACAGCTCATTTGCTTCATCAACGGCCCCTTTTACAATACTACTGAACCACAGAAAGTTACTTCAGAACCGGCATGCTCCTATTAGACATTCAGTTTGATGTGCAGTCAATCAATCAGGTTATACTTTCTGAAAATGAAGCACTATTCATATTAATGTTGCAATAGTTCATGTATCTACTAACATGATCTAATAATCAACAATAATTGTAGAATTTATTAATCATGGGTCATTATTTACTAATGCATTATTAAATTCCAAAGTTGTGCCTGCTGTCATTAGTTAATAAGAGTTAACGTGAACCAACAATGAATGAGTTTATTTTTATTAATGGTAACAAAGATTAATAAAAACTGTGATAAATGTGTTAACAAATACATTAACTAACGCTATCTAAACTGTGATGATGGGCTCTATTGTAATGAACTAGGTGCAAAGTCTAAAGCGCTTGGTGGAAAAGCATTAAGGGAGTGTCCGAATCCAGTTGTGCTATTTTAAGGATGGATAAATATGCTCTGCGCCCCAATGTAACGAGTGTGCATGGTCTAACAGGGTTGTGCTTATCCTTTAATGAGTTCTGGGTGTGTTTTGAGCATAACATGCATTAAACCAATCAGAGTCTCATCTCACATTCGCTTTAAGAGTCAGTTGCATCGTGCCTTGGTGCATTTGCTATTCACATGGCGGACTTTAAGTGTAAAAACTGAACGCTTCACTAGTGGGAAACCAGTTAAACAGAGCATCTGCAGCATGAGGATAAAGAACGAGCCTCCTCCATTCAGCCTCTTTACTTTCTCTTTATTTTTACTCTTTACTCCTTTACTTTGGTGGAGTGAGGAAACGGTGAAAACTCACTCCACTGAACACATCTATTAGCCCACATATTTAATTTCCTTTGTTAAGCTCAAAGATTTGTGTCAAAACTATTTCTAAATTCAGTTCTAATCTCCAGCAAAGGAATAAATGAACAATAATAATGAAGTGTGGTCAAACACTGAGTTATATCCAAACACACGTCCTGCTCTTATGCCCCATATGGTGATGCAGACGTCTCCAAAACCCCACAGGTGGACAAATCTACACATGTGTTTATTAAAACTAATATAAATCTGCAGATAATCAATAATACTGTTAATAATAATAACATTATACAGATGCAGATCGTCGTGAATAAACTGAAAAAGCCCCCCGAGGTGAAGAAGGCATGGAGGCAGTGCTGTTTATATTGATGTTGGAAATAATCATGTTTGTATTATTTTAATCCTTTAATTGTTTTCATCTGTAAAGATATTTGTGTGTTGCTCTACATCCTGTGTGTATTCAGCAGTGTGTGAGCGTTTGGACCTGCATATGCAAATAACTAACGCGCTCTGCGCTGGACTTTCGAGCAGCTTTTAGTTGGTCAATGGCACGGCCTATTTCAGTTCCTCAAAATAGCAACGCGTCAACAATGCGCCTTAACACACCTCCTTCACAGACCAGCACACACATGAGTCCACAGAGTGGCGCAAATGGCTTTGCTAATTAAACGACGTGGAGCAAAACGTGAAATTACAGTTGTAATCAAATCATGCCATACAGGTCTTGCGCCTTATTGCGCTGGGTGTATGATAGGGGCCAATGTATTTTATTTTATCATCTTTGCACCACATTACAAAAATCAAACAAAACAAAAAAAACAGCTAATGCATTAATGTTTCTAATGCAGTCCAACAATATAATAGTATATTGTAATAGTAAAGTTTAAAGTCGGTTATATGATATATAAAACTATTATAAACTATTAATGAATTATTAACTATGGGTAAACTGTAATAAACGCTGTAGTATACTGTAGTTTTAATGACAGTGAGCTGTAGTGTATATAAGGAATAACTGACAACGCATAACTCTTATCATTCAGCATAGTGATATGGAGCTGTAATGCACTCTGAATCTTCCGGAACTACTTTAACTGTGCATTTATCTGACATTAATCAAACACCTTAAAGTGATCATCAACCAATCAGAATCATTCAGAAATCAGAAACATTCAACAATAATTGAATAGTATAAATGACTTGAAATCAAGTTTCTAGTTATTTTTTTTTAAAGGTGCGGTATATAGCATTAGCACCAAGTGGTTGAACTAGGTAATGCAGTCCAAATTCAAGATCAGCAGGTCCCCCCAAGAAAGCTCAATGCACACACAGGTTGCCAGATTGACGACACAAAGCCAAACGCCAAAAGACTACAAATCTGCCATTTCATGGACTACAAGATCCAGTCATGCACCGCTTACACACACATGCTCCTAGTTCCAGTGACTGTGTGCACACACACACACTGATCCTGACTAATTACATTCTCACAGCCGGAGGATCGTTACAAACTGATTACATGGACTTTAAATACAGCACACACACACACACTTCATTGCTGAGTCTTGTTGAACTGTTAACATTACTACACGTTTTCTCTAGCCTTGTCCTGCCGTGTTTCAGACCCTAGCCTTGTCTTGTTTGTTTGTTCCTGTCTTCTGCCTGCCTTTTTGACCATCTGCCTGTTTATCAGCCGCAACTCTAGATTGCCTGTTTATATCTGTTTGCCCCTGCGTTGCAATAGTATCTGGATGCAGCCTTTATGATGCAAGCTGAGATTGCATCACTCAGCGATGCAGTGTCAGACACAATGCATTCAACAGAGTGAGTGACGTCACTGTGACAGGTGGGGTTAGGTGAGCGCATTAAAAAGCATTGGATGCAGCTCAGATTGCACTGCACCAGGTCTGCATCCAGATCTCTCTCCTGTGTTGACCGTTGCTCGCCTGACCATTCTCTGCTCAATAAAACCTGCATTTGGATCTGCACTCCCCTTGTCTAGCGAAACGTGAACTGTCGTAGTTTATTAAAGATACAAACCCCTCACTGCAAGACAGCTACACCTTCAGGAAACCTCCTAATACCTGCAGCACAAGGACTGTTATGATCATTTATGTGCGTCAAGAGTGCTGAATCTGTTCAGCAAAAGATTTGACTGTCTGTCACTGCATCCCAAACGAATAAAAATAATACAAAACAATACAAGTAAAGCAATCTCCACCATGCTGAGCAATAGCACTTATCATCTGTTAGACTGAACTGTCGCATCATCGATGATGTAAGCGCGCTCCGGCTCGGAACACAAAATGCAGTGTGAGCGCAGGTCGAGGAGGAGACGGGAGTGGGACAATCCTGTCTGGGCACGGTTCAAGACGACTTTGCCTAGTGTGAGTACACCCTTAAAGATCTGCAGATGTACTATGGTATTTTATCCTTTAAAGGAGTCTAAAACATACATCCAGCACCTTTAAACTCTGAGCATGTTTAGATCTGTGGTTTGAAAGACAGACTCCTGAAGGAAACCCCCTCTGGCCTCCAACTCTTATCACACTGATCGGCATTTGCAATAAAATTGCAGCTTTTCCTTTAATGTTTAACCCTATTTTCTCCAGCACACTGAGAACAAAGGCCTGTTTCTTTTGTGTGCGTCGTCCCTAAACGCACTGCAAGAAGACTGTAGTTTTTATAAGGGGTTTATGTCAGTCCAGAGAGTGTGTGTGTGTGTCATTTCATCTCATGTGTGCTTTGGTCGTAACGTGAGAAGTACACCAGTTTAGGTAGGAGTATTAAAAACAATGCATGTATTTCAGTAAGCAACAAAACTCGCAGCCAAATTTATTTGCTTATCACCGGCATCAGAGGAAGATGTTTGTGCGTGATTATACACCACCGCAAACATAGGCTCCGCCCACTTCTGCTTAACAATGTGTTATTTAAAGACTTTTTGCATTCCATAAACAAGATTTGCTTTGATGCATGGTGTTTGAACAGCTCATTTGCATGTCTGTACTGTAAATAACAGACTTATGTGGATAATATTTTCATAACACTGACATGCAATAACAGAGAGTGTGAATGCTTTGGCACAATGATAGACTATATATACAGTATATTAAAAAAACTGATTCATCATGACAACATAGGCTCTGCCCCATTGAGGTTAACAATGCATTTTATTTAAAAGTTTTTAGTTGTAAATAAACATGTTAATACAGCTCATTTGTGTGTACAATAGTTATAGTGAAGTCAGAATTATTCGCCCTCCTGTTAAGTATAAATATTCTGGTTAACAAAGTTTTTTTTAACCCATTTCTCTATATAATAGATTTAATGAGTAATAAGTATTTCCTAATAACTGATTTCTTTTACTTTTGCTATCTATCTATCTATCTATCTATCTATCTATCTATCTATCTATCTATCTATCTATCTATCTATCTATCTATCTATCTATCTATCTATCTATCTATCTGTCTGTCTGTCTGTCTGTCTGTCTGTCTGTCTATCTCTATCTGTCCATCCATCTGTCTATGTATCCATCTATCCATCTATCTATCTATCTATCTATCTATCTATCTATCTATCTATCTATCTATCTATCTATCTATCTATCTATCTATCTATCTATCTATCTATATCTATCTGTTTGTCTGTCTGTCTATCTATCTGTCTGTCTGTCTGTCTGTCTGTCTGTCTGTCTGTCTGTCTGTCTGTCTATCTATCTATCTATCTATCTATCTATCTATCTATCTATCTGTCTGTCTGTCTGTCTATCTATCTCTATCTGTCCATCCATCTGTCTATCTATCTATCTATCTATCTATCTATCTATCTATCTATCTATCTATCTATCTATCTATCTATCTATCTATCTATCTATCTATCTATCTATCTATCTATCTATCTGTCTATCTGTCTGTCTGTCTGTCTGTCTGTCTGTCTGTCTGTCTGTCTATCTATCTATCTATCTATCTATCTATCTATACTCACCGGCCACTTTATTAGGTACAATCTCATGGCAACAACTCAATGCATTAATGCATCTAGACAGGGCCGTGCACAGTGGGGTGGCTAGACCCACTGCCCCTTTGCCCTCATTGGGAGAGGTGCCCCTCTCAGCAGGCAGTTGCTCAATCAGAACCCCCCCCCCCCCCCCCTACTCTTTACTTTGCAATCGACATCAGCCCCCCACCCCCGCTCTTCAGTTTGCTATCGGGTTCGATCCCCTCTCAGACCATTACATCTTCTGATGGCTACTTCCAGCAGGATAAGCACCATGTCATAAAGCGCGAATCATCTCAGACTGGTTTCTTGAACATGACAATGAAATGGCCTCCACAGTCACCAGTTCACAATCCAATAGAGCACCTTTGGGATGTGGTGGAACGGGAGATTGGCATCATGGATGTGCAGCCGACAAATCTGCAGCAACTATGTCATGTCAATATGGAGCAAAATCTCTGAGGAATATTTCCAGTAGCTTGTTGAATCTCTGCCACGAAGGATTAAGGCAGTTCTGAAGGCAAAAGAGGGTCCAACACGGTACTAGTAAGGTGTACCTAATAAACTGGCCGGTGAACATATCTATCTATCTATCTATCTATCTATCTATCTATCTATCTATCTATCTATCTATCTATCTATCTATCTATCTATCTATCAAGTCAAAATTATTAGTATATATGTAGTTTAAGTCAAAATTAAGGTGTGTATATACTATATATACATTAAAAAAAACAATTGCACAATGACTTACAGTCAGTCAGAATAGCGGGAATTACCTGACAAAACCTTAAAGGGCCAAACCCACATAAGACAAAGAGTCAGGGCTGTATAGATAAGAAAATATAATTTATTTGGCTATTATATGACTATATGATTTTGACTCACATTGAAAGAGATCCTGAAGGAAGATATGCAAGTGTGTGTGTATGTGTGTGTGACTGTCAGTGTGTGCGTGTGTGTGTGTGTGTGTGTGAGGACGAGCACACAGACAGATGGAGGAGCAGACAGGATTGAGCCCTTCCCCCAGTGCTCTGCTGTTACGCAACACACTTTCACTTCTGAGGGGCTTCAGTGAGAACAAACTGCATTATCAGACAGACATATACACAGACTACTCTGGGAGATTCACACCAGACATGATCACAACATCACAGCTGAATGATCATGCTGATTTATGATGGCAAGAGAAGGATGATATTTATCATATGACTGCATCATTCTTTATTTATGAAAAATAATGCATCATTAAATATTGATGCGCATCACATTTGACATCAAAATCAATATGGGTGGGAAATGAGGTCATATTTAACAAAAGAAAACAGTTTATTATTATTATTATTATTATTATTATTATTCATTAATTTTCATTTTGGCTTAGTCTCTTTATTAATCCTGGGTCGGCACAGCAGAATGAACCGCCAACTTATCCAGCATATGTTTTATCTAGCGGATGTCCTTCCAGCTGCAACCCAACACTGGGAAACATCTATACACTTGTATTTTCACACATACACTACGACCAATTTAGCTTACCCAGTTCACTGTACCGCATGTCTTTGGACTGTGGAGGAAAGCCACGCCAACACAGGGAGAACATGCAAACTCCACACAGAAACGCCAACCCGTCGTGTTACCCACTGCGCCACCATGACGCCCAATAAATATTATATTATATTTATTAATATTATACCAGCTATATCCAACATCGACTTCACACGCCGGTTGCCAGATTGACTTCACAAACAGTAGCGAGCCTGTCTGACGAATGACGATCCATCCTTACGCTGTAAACTGCTCAGCCAATGTTTACATTTGTAATATTTGTATTATTAGCTAATTAAAAAACACATCATGTGTATTTTTATGCTGCATTAATATATAGTTACAAATGAACAAAAATATTGTAGTAGGCGGGGCTACAGATCTGTTTTGGCTTACTGAAACTCTCCGATTGGCTGATTTTTCTGAACAGCATCATGGGTAATGTAGTTTTTAATTAATATCAGCAGATGGGTTTGACAAAAGCAAATATATACTTGATAAACAGCATCAGAGCTGACAGCAGGCCTGTCTTTACATGTTAATAGTTTCTAAAGAAGCAAGATATTTCAAGTTTATCATAAAATAATCATTAATATACAAATATACATGCATTTTAAAAGCATAGGGAGACTCAGCTATATAATTTGTGACGTTTCTTTGCAGTGGTTGGAGCTTAAAATAGTTTGTAAAGATTTTATTTTACTTTAATAAATCAGTTAAATATATTGGCTGCTGGAATATAATATAAAATAAACAGAAAAAATAGATATATATTATGGCTAATAGAATACAGTTTAAAATGAACAAACATATTAGTTGGGCGGAGCTAAAGTCTTTTTTTGCCACACTGCAGCTCTCTGATTGGTTTTCTGAACAGCTTCATGGGTAATGTAGTTTAATATGAGCAGATGTGTTCGACAAAAGCAAATGTATTCCTGATTAACAGCCTCAGAGCTGACAGCAGGCCTGTCTTTACAGGTTAATGTTACTGGTTGTATCTACAGAAGCAAAATATTTGATTATTATATGAAATATTTTGAAAGCATATACACAGAATAAACATCTGTATATACAATATACATAATATATAATAATAATTAATAATAATAATAATAGTATGGAATTTAATATACTGTAATATACTTAAATATACTTAAAATGAATAAACATATTATAGTGGGTGGAGCTAAAGATCTTTTGCTCACTGCAACTCTCTGATTGGGTTTCTGAAGATGAGTTTTCTGAACAGCCTCATGGGTAATGTAGTTTAATGGAACAGATGGTTTCAACAAAAGCAAATATAGAGTTGAAGTCAGAATTATTAGACCCCATTTATTATCACCAATTTTTGTTTAACATATTTTTTCAACACACTGATTTCTTTTATCTTTGTCATGATGACAGTAAATAATATTAGACTAGATATTATTCAAGACACCAGTATTCAGCTTACAGAGTCACTTAAATGCTTAACTAGGTTAATTAGGGTAAAGTTAGGGTAATTAGGCAAGTCATTGTATAACAGTGGTTTGTTCTGGAGACAATCCAAATATTGCTCAAGGGGCTAATAATATTGACCTTAAAATGGGTTTAAAGCAATTAAAAACTGCTTTTATTCTAGCCGAAATAAAACAAATAAGACTTTCTCCAGAAGAAAAAAGATTATAGGAAATACTGTGAAAATTTCCTGAATCTGTTCAACATCATCTGGGAAATATTTGGAAAAGAAAAGAAAATTCACAAGAGGGCGAATAATTCATCAACTGTATACTTGATTAACAGGCTCAGAGCTGACAGCGGGCCTGTCTTTACATGTTAATCAGCTGTTGTCATAAATCAGAGAAACTACAGGGAGTTTCCAGATCTGACTCTTGTGTTTTCTTGTGCTTTAAGGCGGATTTTCTGCATCGTCTCCTGCATCTGAACTTAAACAATAGCCTTTAATGCATCTGAGCGGAACTGACTGGCAGCATTATTGACCAGATCCATTTCTCACTTCACTTTAATAACCTCTCCAGCAGGATTTAATGCATTAAAGCATCTGCTGGATTCAGAGTCATTTATTACCAACACAAACACTCATGCTTATGGTTATCTGTTTATTTATCACACTTTTCTGAGATTTGCAGAAATTTAAAGTTGTTAACGATTCTTGTAAATGACGTTAATATGACAGTAAATGATTGCAATATGAACTGTGTTTTACTGTAGGACAGCTATGCAGTAAATTACTGTATTTTAAAGTTGCGTTGTGAATAATACAGTATACTTTACCGTAAAGATATACAATACTGTAAATGCATATGGAGCCAGATAAATTTAGCTGTAAATGTAAATACGGTATTTTTGCTGTAAATGATTTATAGTAAGTTACTGGCGAATCGCTGCCTTTCTTGTTGCATATTTTAAATGTTTATTGTGGTTAATGGCTTTATTATGTACTAGAATGAAGCACATATTACTCTTACATATGTTACTATTAATTGTTATGATTATATATATATATATATATATATATATATATATATATATATATATATATATATATATATTCATTTATTCATTCATTTATTTACTTATTTATCTAATTTATTTATTTATCATTCAGTTATTTGTCCTTTCACCCATCCATTCAGCTATCGTTTAATTAATTATAATTAATAATTAAAGATTTCATTACTTTATTTATTTATCTATTATTAATTTATTTGTTCATTTATCAATTCATTTATTCATTTATTCATTCATTCATTCATTCGTTTATTTATTTTATTATTTACATACCTATTTATTTATTTACCCAATTATTTATTTATTTTTTGTTTATTTATTTATTTATTTATTTATTTATTTATCTGTCAATTCATTCATTCATTCATTCATTCATTCATTTTACTATTTATTGACTTACCGACTTATTTATTTATTTATCTACCAATTTATTTGATTAATTATTTATTTGTTTATTTATAATTTCATTAATTCATTTATTTACCTATTAATTTATCTACCAATTTATTTATTTATCAATTCATGCATTTGTTCTTTCATCCATCCATCTATTAATTATTTATAATTAATAATCAAATATTTCGGTTATTTGTTTTGTTCATTTATTTATTCATTCATTCATTTATTTGTTCATTTATTATTTATCCATTCATTGATTAATCTATCAATTATTAATTAATTAATTATTTAATTAATATATTCATGCATTCATCTATAAATTCATTCATTCATTCATTAATCAATTTATTTATTTATTTACTTAACTATTTATTTATTTACCATTTCTTATTCGTTTATCAATTCATTCATTCATTCATTCATTCATTTACTAATTTACTTACCTATTTATTTATCTACCAATTTATTAACCAGTTTATTTATTCATTCATTCATTCATTCATTTATTTATTTATTTATTTATTTATTTATTTATTTATTTATTTATTTATTTATTTATTTATTTATTTATTTATTTATTTATTTATTTATTTATTTTATCAATTCATTCATTCATTCATTTACTTATTTACATAGTTCTTTATTTATTTATCTACCAATTTATTTGTTTGTTTATCAATTAATTCGTTTATTAGTTAATTCATTCATTCATTCACTCACTCATTCTTTCATCTATCCATCCATCCATCCATCCATCATTTATTCATTAATTATAATTAATAATTAAATATTTTAATCATTTATTTGTTCATTTATACATTTTTTTGCTTATTAATTTATTTATTCTTTTATTTTTTAATTATTATTTATTATTTTTTCATTCATCCATCTATTAATTCATTCATCTATCAATTCATTCATTTATTTATTTATTTATTCAACCATTAATTCATCTATCCATCCCTCCATCCATTCCTTTATTTATCTATCCATTCATTATAATTCATAATTAAATAATTCCTTAATTTATTTATTCATTAATTTATCTATTCAATCATTCATACATCCTTATTAATTAACATTTTTACCTCTGCATGTACATTTTGGCTCATTGTAAAACGCGACACATCCTCTAAAACTGGTCACCATATATGACGGCTTAAATCTACTTGTTTTTGTGATGCTCAATTGTAAACAAAGAGGAATTACATTGAAATCAATACTGAACCCCATTGATGGCTGTGAATGGAGAGGAAGAGAATTAAACTCGAGCCACTGACGCCTTTAATACATCTATACTGGTGTTGAGTAGCACATCATTTCATTCTCCTATTTCACACACGTTTACACCTCTGACACATTTCGCACACACTGATTCGGGGGATTTTAGCAATGCAACTTAATGTTAAACTGAATGTAGAGTGCTTAAATTATATAATAAAGGATTATCGTAATATTATATAAACAAAAAGACAAGCATTGTGAAGGATGAGGAACACGTACAATTTTATGTTCTGAGAATGTTCTCCCAACATTATATTTTGGTTACAGGAACGGTAATTTATAATGTACACTTTGTTTAATGTTTCCTGAACGTTTTTCTAAGGTTAGCATAACATTCCTGCAACATTCTTTCCATCTAGAGCTTCCTAAATATTCAACGTTTTATAAACATTGATTTGGAACATTCCAAAAACATTCCAATATCAAGTTCTTTTAAATGTTGCCATTTTTAAAGATTAGAATAACATTCCTGCAACGTTTTCCACCAAAATATATGTAAAATTACAATGTTCAGTTCTTCGACACTGTTCTAATAACATTTTAACATGGAAATTCAATGTGGAAATGACATTATAAGAACGTTCCAAGAACATTTTTCTATAATAACAAGGGAGAATGTTTTCTAACTAGTAATAACGCTATGAGAACATTCCATAATCAATCATCTAAAACTTTTTTTAAAACATTCGGACAACGTTTAAGCAGCGTTGGGCAAAGTTGTGAGCTTGTTCAGTTGGGTAATTTATAAAGCTTTTTATAATAAACCAAAAAACAACTCTGTGGTCACCAAAGTTTCTCAGAGATCTCAGTAGTTGCTAGGGTATTTCAAGAGGTTGCTAGGGTGTTGCTATGCAGTTTTGGAAGTATTATTGGTGGATTCTACGGTGTTTTGAGCAGTTGCTATGCAGTTCCTGAAGTATTTTCAGTGGTTGCTAGACTGTTGCTCAATCTGCATTTTCTGAAATAATCTCAGTGGTTACTAGAGTATTTAGGGTGGTTGCTAGGGTGTTGCCATGCAGTTCATGAAGTAACGTTGGTGGTTGCTAGGCAGTTTCTGAAGCATTTTCAATGGTTGTTAGGCTGTTGCTCATTCTGCATTTTCTGAAGTATTCTTGGTGGTTGCTAGAGTATTCTGAGTGGTTGCTATGGTGTTGCTATGCAGTTTCAAAAGTAATTTCAGCGGTTTCTATTATGTTTTCAGAACTTGCTATGGTATTTTGAGAGGTTACTAAAGTGTTGCCATGCAGTTCCTAAAGTAACCTTGGTAATTTTTAGGGTGTTTTGAGTGGTTGCTAGGCAGTTTCTGAAGTATTTTCAGTGGTTGCTAGGCTGTTTCTCATTCTGCATTTTCTGAAATATATTTGGTGGTGGCTAGAGTATTTTAGGTGGTTGCTAGGGTGTTGCTATGCAGCTTTTAAAGTAATCTCAGTGGATGCCGGGGTGTTCTGTGTGATTGCTAGGTTGTTTTGAGGGTGAATGTGGTTTCTGAAGTAATTTCAGTGGTTTCTAGGATGTTTTTAGAAGTTGCTAGGGTATTTTGAGAGGTTACTAAGGTGTTGCCATGCAGTTCCTGAAGTAACCTATGTGGTTTCTAGGGTGCTTGAGTGGTTGCTATGCAGTTTAGCGGTTAATAGGCTGATGGAGAGATAGATTGTATATTATATACAAGTATGTGCCAAACATTTGAATATCGAGGGAAAGTCCATTTATTTCACTAATTTGTTTCCAAAAGGGAATCTTGTGTGCTATATTAGTTCCCTACACTCAAAGAGAAATATTTCAAGCCTTCATTTGTTTCAGTTTTAATGATTGTGGATTAAAGATGACAAAAACTCAAATCCAGTATTGCACAAAATTAGAATATTTGATTTGACCAATAAAAAAAGGATCTTAAGCACGTGTTGGCCTTCTGAAAAGTGTGTTAATGTACTGCATTATGTCCTCAGTACTTTAGTTGGGCCTCATTTTGCACTAATTACACCATCAATGTGGCGTGGCATGGAAGCAATCAGTCTTTGACACAGTTGAGGTGTTATTGTAGTCAGGGGCGTAACAGCCATTTTAAAAGTGGGGGGGACAGCTGTATGGTCACCCAAAAGTGATTAATGATTTATTAGCAATAAAGTTTATTTAATAATCTTTTAACCAAAATTCTAAAATAATTACAAAATATTAATAATAACAATAAATAAACAGAACCACACACATTTAAATTAAGCATTACTCTGTGTGAAAATATGTTTAAATACTACAATACAATTGCAAAATTACAAGTTGATACTACACATATAACGTGAGATGGACATCGCCATGTGTACTTGCGGCCGATGCGTCATTCATAATAGCAGAACACGCAGGATTCAACACGTAAATTCACCAATTACTCCCCAAATACATGCAAGTAAGTGGTTGGTGAACTTAGAGAGGAGTAGATTCAACTTTATAGTTACTTTCAGTATGTGTATCTGATATGATTAAAACACATCGGCAAATTATATTTGAATGGATTGTTAGACTTCCTTGTGTGTTTTACAAACTCTAAAGTTCTTGTTTTACTAGTACTTGTGTGTATTTACATGTCTAAATCATAAATTAAGCAACAGGCCGTAAAAAGGCTGCATAATTGTGATAATATAACACGTCTTTCTCAGCAGAGTTAAGTTGGTCTTGTTTTCGGAACACTTCGAAGCACTTTTCCGACGGTCCCTTACTGAGAGTTTAGCTCAGCGCGAGCTCTCTCTGGCTAAACGCATATTGCGACTGCTCAATCAGTGCTCGTAATATCGAGCGAAAAAAGAAAGACAGCTGTGAAACATAACCAGCTTTGTCTTTTCTGTAGGGAATACAGTTTAGATCTTTTTAGGGTTAGAGTTTTTTTAGTTAATGCCGTCTGTCACTGAATGTGTCAGGAATACCGAAAACAAAACCAACTTAACCCCGCTGTCTTTCTCTGGCTCAGCGCCAGACAAGACACCAGCACCTGGGACTTTACGGTTCTCACTTCGAAACGGAAAAACAGTAGGATTCTGTAACGTTAGTGATTTACCGTGATTTACCCAGCTGTAGCTGTTGCTCCCTTCCGCGTCATACCTGTCTTTGACTGCAAAGTGAATGAAGCTCGTGGCAGACGCTCAAGAGATTCGCGCTGTGATTGGCTGAGTGATCGTTCACTCAAATCAAGTAACAAATCAGAGAACACGTGCGGCCGCTAGGTCAAATAAAACGTGTGGGCCAGTCGGGGGACAGAATAACCTGTGTCCAAAAAGTGAGGTGGACGTGTCCCCCCCGTCCCCCCCCCCCCCGGTTGCTACGCCCCTGATTGTAGTCCAAGTTGTTTTGATATCAGGCTTCAGCTCGTCTGCATTTCTGGGTCTCTACTCCCTCATCTTCCTCTTGACATAGATTTTTTGAGGGATTAAGGTCAGGTGAGTTTCCTGGCCAATTAAGAACAGGAATACCATGGTCCTTAAAGCAGGCACTGGTAGCTTTGGCACTGTGTACACGTCCCAAGTCCTGCTGGAAAATAAAATCATCATCTCCAAAAAGCTGGTCTGCAGAAGGAAGCATGAAGTGCTTCTAACAGGTGCTTCTAACATTGTTTTTGGTTCAGGAGTGGCTTGACGCATGGAGATCTACAGCTGTAGCCCACTGTCATGCAGTCGTCTGTTTGTGGTGGTTTTTAATGCCCTGAAACGAGCCTCAGTCGCCCTTTCTTGACAATCCTCTCAAGGCTGTGGTCATACTTGTGCACCTTTTCTGGCCACATTTTTGCCTTCCTCCTAACACTATTAATATACTTAGATACTGCACTCTGAGAGCATTCAGTTTCTTTTGCAATTGCCTTTTGAGAACTTCTCTCCCTTATGAAGGGTTCCAATGATGGTCTTCTGCACAACCGTTCAGTCTTCCCCATGATTCTGAAGCCTACCAAGCCAGACTGAGACAATTTCAAGGTTTTGCATTAATTAGCAGACTAGATTTAGACACAGGGAGCTGACAATGATGGACTTTGTCATTATATTCTAATTTTGTGAAATACTAGATTTGAGATTTTGTCATCTTTAATCCACAATCATTAAAATTAAATCAAATAAAGGCTTGAAATATTTCCCTTTGTGTGCAGTGAACTAATATAGCATACAAGATTCACTTTTTGAAACAAATTAGGGAAATAAGTAGACTTTCCCTTGATATTCTAATTTTTGGTTTATGTTACAGCCTTATTCCAAAGTGGATTATATTCAGTTATTTCCTCAACATTCTACACACAATCCCCCATGATGACAATGTGGAAAAGAGTTTATAAAATTGTTATAAATTTATAAAAAATTTAAAAAGCTGAAAAATCACATGTACATCAGTATTGACAGCCTTTGCTCAGTACTTTGTTAATGCACTTTTGACAGTGATTACAGCCTCAAGTCTTTTTGAATATGATGCCACAAGCTCGGCACACCTGTCTTTGGGAATTCCTCTTTGCATTACCTCTCAAGCTCTATCAGGTTGGATTGGAAGCAAGCGACAGCCATTATCAGATCTCTCCAGAGTTGTTCAATAGGATTTAGGTCTGGGCTCTGATTGGGCCACTCAAGGACATTCACCGAGTTGTTGTGAAGCCACTCCATTGATATTTTGTCGGTGTGCTTTGGGTCATTGTCCTGCTGGAAGATGAAGCGTTGCCCCAGTCTGAGGTCAGGAGCACTCTGAAGCAGGTTTTCATTCAGGATGTCTCTGTACATCGCTGCATTCATCTTTCCCTCTAACCTGACTAGTCTTCCTGTAAGGGATGGTATTAGCCTGGTGATGAGTGCTGCCTGCTTTTCTCCAAACGTAACACCTGGCATTCACTCCAAAGAGTTCAATTGGAGTCTCATCAGAGCAGAGAGTTTAGTTTCTTATGGTCTGAGAGTCCTTCAGATGCCTTTTGGTAAATCCCAGTCGGGTAGTGGCTTCCATCTGGCCACTCTACCATACAGGCCTGATTGGTGGATTGCTGCACAGATGGTTGTCCTTCTGTAAGGTTCTCCTCTCTCCACAGAAGAACGCTGGAGCTCAGACAGAGTGACCTTCGGGTTATTGATCACCTCCCTGGCTTAGATGGCCGGCCAGCTATAGGAAGAGTCCTG
The DNA here is from genome assembly GCF_903798145.1 of Danio aesculapii. Classification (NCBI taxonomy): domain Eukaryota; kingdom Metazoa; phylum Chordata; class Actinopteri; order Cypriniformes; family Danionidae; genus Danio; species Danio aesculapii. The sequence continues at coordinate 53,721,516 of NC_079443.1, read as the reverse complement.
GTGGTTCAAACATCTTCCACTTATGGATGATGGAGGCCGCTGTGCTCATTGGAACTTTCAGAGCAGCAGAAATGTTCCTGTAACCTTCCCCAGCCTTGTGCCTCCAGACAATCCTGTCTTGGAGGTCTACAGGCAATTCCTTTGTCTTCATACTTGGTTTGTGCTTTGACATGCACTGTCAATCCTGGGACCTTATATAGACAGGTGTACGCCTTTTCAAATCATGTCCAATCAGCTGAATTGACCACAGGTGAACTCCAATGAAGCTGCTGAAACATCTCAAGAATGATCAGTGGAAACAGAATGGACCTGAGCTCAATTTAGAGCTTCACAGCAAAGGCTGTCAATACTGATGTACATGTGATCTTCAGCTTTTTTATTTTGAATAAATTTGCAACAATTTCATAAACTCTTTTTCACATTGTCATTATGGGGGATTGTGTGTAGAATGTTCAGGAAATAAATCAATTTAATCCAGTTTGGAATAAGGCTGTAATATAAACAAATGTGGAAAAAGTGAAGCGCTCTCAATACTTTCCGAATGCACTGTACCTGTAGATATACAGCAAATAATCATCAGTATGAATGCATCCAGATATATTAGTCACCCTTAAAACAATGCCATGTGCTATTTTCTTTGGCCCGGGCTGGATTTGATAATGCATTCAGCCAACAATAAGCGTGTGGTACTTTCAGCACCATTTCACACACATTGTACGATTACATCTGTTCCTCAACACAAATCTACAGCATCCCCCCCATCAAAACCAGTGCCAAAACGTGAACGTGCGTCCCTTATAAGGGTGTGAACAAGGGAGACGCTGTGGTCTTTGTAATGCTGGTCTATTGTGAAAGACTGCAGTGCAATGCATCGGGTTTGTTTTCAGAGAAACGTCACACTTTTTCCCCCAGAATTCCTCACTCCCGAGCCCTGCTGATGATGTCAGCGCTTTGCTATCTGCCTTTCGCCATATTAGGGGGTGGAAAAAAACGTCGGCATGCATTAACTTTTTTTTTTTTCAGCTGAGGAATGTTGGTCTCCCTATCAGACTCACACACACACATACACACACACACACACGCACACACACACACACACACACACACACACACACACACACACACACACACACACACACACACACACAATAGTCTGTTGTTCAGGAGTTCTGGAGGACGGAGTGTGTTAT
>NC_079443.1:53685326-53715326 GCF_903798145.1 Danio aesculapii | reverse complement strand
GTGTGTGTGCACGCGTGTGTGTGTGTATGTCTATGTAATTACGTGTGCATTTGTCTGTGTGTGTGTGTGTGTCTGTTTTTCAGTGTGTGCGTGTGTTTGTGTGTGCATGTGTGTTTGTCTATGTGATTGTGTGTGAGTGTGTTTGCATGCAATTGTGTGTCTGTCTGTCTGTTTTTCAGTGTCTGTGTGTTTGTCTATGTAATTACGTGTGAATTTGTCTTTGTCTTTGTGTGTATGTGTGTGTGTGTGTGTGTGTGACTTGCAGTCTGTCACAGGAAACATGCACACACTGATATGTCCACACACCTCTCTACCACAGAAATGCTTCAGTGTGTTTGTTATAAGTGTACCAGTGTGTGTGTGTGTGTGTGTGTGTGTGTGTGTGTGTGTGTGTGTGTGTGTGCGTGTGTGTGTGTGTGTGTGTTCTGCCTCTGTTTATGTGTGTGACTCTGCAGCTGATCAATAATAATATCTGAATAGAATAGATCCTCGTCATCATCTTTATAATATCTGCTGTGCTCTGATCTTCTCTGCTGCTCTACAGTACAGCTCAGACTGCAGGAAATGTCTTTCTGTCAGACTTCACCCCATTAGTGCTTATCATGACATCATTTCCTGTGTCTGTGCTGAGGGAACATGAAACTGCTGCTCTTGATCTTCAGTGCAGAAACTGAGCTTAGAGGAGAAGCAGCTTTAGATGAACTGAAGCTGGAGGAGGAAGTGAAGGAGCCGGATAATAACAACAGTGCTCTATGATAACACTCACTGAAGAGCTCAAACTATGAATGTGTTGTTCATTTACTTTACTTTACTTTACTTTACTTTACTTTACTTTACCTTACTTTACTTTATTACTTTACTTTATTACATTACTTTACTTTACTTTATTACTTTATTACTTTACTTTACTTTATTACTCTACTTTACTTTGCTTTACTTTATTACTTTACTTTACTTTACTTTACTTTATTACTTTACTTTATTACTCTACTTTACTTTACTTTACTTTACTTTATTACTTTACTTTACTACTTTACTTTACTTTACTTTACTTTAATTTATTACTTTACTTTATTACTTTACTTTATTACTCTACTTTACTTTATTACTCTACTTTACTTTACTTTACTTTACTTTATTACTTTACTTTATTACTTTACTTTATTACTTTACTTTACTTTATTACTTTACTTTATTACTTTACTTTATTACTTTACTTTACTTTATTACTTTACTTTACTACTTTACTTTATTACTTTACTTTTCTTTACTTTACTTTATTACTTTACTTTACTTTATTACTTTACTTTACTTTATTACTTTACTTTATTACTTTACTTTATTTTATTACTTTACTACTTTACTTTACTTTATTACTTTACTTTATTACTTTACTTTATTAATTTACTTTATTAATTTACTTTACTTTATTACTTTACTTTATTACTTTACTTTACTTTACTTTATTACTTTACTTTACTTTATTACTTTACTTTACTTTACTTTATTACTTTACTTTACTTTACTTTATTACTTTACTTTATTACTTTACTTTACTTTACTTTATTACTTTACTTTATTACTTTACTTTACTTTACTTTATTACTTTATTACTTTATTACTTTACTTTATTACTTTACTTTACTTTATTACTTTACTTTACTTCTTTACTTTACCTTATTTTACTTTACTTTATTACTTTACTTTATTACTTTACTTTACTATACTTTACTTTAATTTACTTTACTTTACTTTATTACTTTACTTTACTTTATTACTTTACTTTATTAATTTACTTTATTAATTTACTTTACTTTACTTTATTACTTTACTTTATTACTTTACTTTACTACTTTTCTTTACTTTACTTTATTACTTTACTTTATTACTTTACTTTACTTTATTACTTTACTTTATTACTTTACTTTACTTTATTACTTTACTTTATTACTTTACTTTATTACTTTACTTTACTTTACTACTTTACTTTACTTTATTAGTTTACTTTACTTCTTTACTTTACCTTATTTTACTTTACTTTATTACTTTACTTTACTTTACCTTATTTTACTTTATTACTTTACTTTACTTTATTACTTTACCTTATTACTTTACTTTACTTTACTACTTTCCTTTATTACTTTACTTTATTACTTTACCTTATTTTACTTTAATTTATTACTTTACTTTACTTTACTACTTTACTACTTTACTTTATTTTACTTTACTTTACTTTATTACTTTACTTTACTTTACTTTATTACTTTACTTCATTACTTTACATTACTTTACTTTATTACTTTACTTTACTTTATTACTTTACTTTACTTATTTACTTTACCTTATTTTACTTTACTTTATTACTTTACTTTACTTTATTACTTTACTTTACTTTACTTTACTTTATTACTTTACTTTATTACCTTACTTTATTAATTTACTTTACTTTACTTTGTTACTTTACTTTATTACTTTACTTTACTTTATTACTTTACTTTATTACTTTACTTTACTTTATTACTTTACTTTATTACTTTACTTTATTACTCTACTTTACTTTACTTTACTTTACTTTACTTTATTACTTTACTTTACTTTACTTTACTTTATTACTTTACTTTATTACTTTACTACTTTACTTTACTTTACTTTATTACTTTACTTTATTACTTTACTTTACTTTATTACTTTACTTTATTACTTAACTTTACTTTATTACTTTACTTTATTACTTTACTTTATTACTTTACTTTACTTTATTACTTTACTTTATTACTTTACTTTACTTTATTACTTTACTTTATTACTTTACTTTATTACTTTACTTTACTTTACTTTACTTTATTACTTTACTACTTTACTTTACTTTACTTTATTACTTTACTTTATTACTTTACTTTACTTTATTACTTTACTTTATTACTTTACTTTACTTTATTACTTTACTTTATTACTTTACTTCACTGTACTTTATTACTTTACTTTATTACTTTACTTTATTACTCTACTTTACTTTACTTTACTTTACTTTATTACTTTACTTTACTACTTTACTTTATTACTTTACTTTATTACTTTACTTTACTTTATTACTTTACTTTATTACTTTACTTTATTACTTTACTTTACTTTACCTTATTTTACTTTACTTTATTACTTTACTTTATTACTTCACCTTATTTTACTTTACTTTATTACTTTACTTTACTTTACTTTATTACTTTACTTTATTACTTTACTTTACTTTATTACTTTACTTTATTACTTTACCTTATTTTACTTTACTTTATTACTCTACTTTACTTTACTTTACTTTACTTTACTTTATTACTTTACTTTACTTTATTACTTTACTTTATTACTTTACTACTTTACTTTACTTTACTTTACTTTATTACTTTACTTTATTACTTTACTTTACTTTATTACTTTACTTTATTACTTTACTTTACTTTATTACTTTACTTTATTACTTTACTTTATTACTTTACTTTACTTTACTTTACTTTACTTTATTACTTTACTACTTTACTTTACTTTACTTTATTACTTTACTTTATTACTTTACTTTACTTTATTACTTTACTTTATTACTTTACTTTACTTTATTACTTTACTTTATTACTTTACTTCACTGTACTTTATTACTTTACTTTATTACTTTACTTTATTACTCTACTTTACTTTACTTTACTTTACTTTATTACTTTACTTTACTACTTTACTTTATTACTTTACTTTATTACTTTACTTTACTTTATTACTTTACTTTATTACTTTACTTTATTACTTTACTTTACTTTACCTTATTTTACTTTACTTTATTACTTTACTTTATTACTTCACCTTATTTTACTTTACTTTATTACTTTACTTTACTTTACTTTATTACTTTACTTTATTACTTTACTTTACTTTATTACTTTACTTTATTACTTTACCTTATTTTACTTTAATTTATTACTTTACTTTATTACTTTACTTTATTACTTTAATTTACTGTACTTTACTTTATTACTTTACTTTACCTACATTAACTTTACTTAAGTGAACTTAATTTAACTTAACTTAACTTTACATAATGTAAGTTAACTTTACTTATGTTAACTTTACTCTACTTTACTTAACTAATAAGGTTAACTTTACTAAACTTTACTTAAGGTAACTTAACTTAAGTTTCCTTAACTTAACTTAAGTTTCCTTTACTTTTTTATATTATATTATATTATATTATATTATATTATATTATATTATATTATATTATATTATATTATATTATATTATATTATAGTTTATTATATTATAGTTTATTATATTATAATATAGTTTATTATATTATATTATATTATATTATATTATATTATATTATATTATATTATATTATATTATATTATATTATATTATATTATATTATATTATAGTTTATTATATTATATTATATTATATTCTTGATTAGAGTAGAAGATTAGAAAATACTAAGGTACACAAATTAAATTCTAAACATATTCTAAACAATTTAAATAATATTTACAGCTTTTTTTAAACTTATTTTTAAAACTAAAATATAGTTTGTTATGAATTTGTTTTAATATAAATGCATATAGAATATAATATAATTGTATAATAATCAATATAAAGTAGAATAGTTTAATAAATATATTCATTCATTCATTTATTTTCTTTTCAGCTTAGTCCCTTTATTAATCTGTGCTCGCCACAGTGAAATGAACCACCAACTTATCCAGCATTTGTTTTATGCAGCGGCTGCCCTTTCAGCTGCAACCCATCATTGGGAAAAACATACACACTTATTCACACACACATACACTACGGACAATTTAGCCTAATCAATTCCCCTGTACTACATGTCTGTGGGGGAAACCGGAGCACCCGGAGGAAACCACACGAACGCAGGGAGAACATGCAAACTCCACACCGAAACGGCAACTGACCCAGCCGAGGCTCGAACCAGCGACCTACTTGCTGTGAGGCGACAGCACTACCCACTGCACCACTGCGTCGCCCTAATAAGTATAATATATAAAATTCATATCATTTTACATACATACTTTAAATTCAATCACATAAAGTCAGTTATATATCATAAATTATTATTTAAGGCATTATACACTGTAAAATAACTCTGCTACCTTAAATTGTTTAGTTCAAAATCAAAAAACTTTTCTAGTCATCTGAACTTACAGCAGTCAAAGTGACACAAAAATATTATGTTAACTTAAAAAATGGTTGAAAGCTAATCAAATAAGGAAAAGCAACACACAACTATTTGTTGTCTTGACTTTCTGTCATACATTTTTAGTGTATGTAATTTTTTAGATGAAGTCATAAAATGTATATATTTTTTATGTATGTATGTTATAAATAAATTATAGATAAATGTATAAACTAAAAATCCATATTTATATATGTAATAATAATTGTGTTCATTGCATTCAGTAATTGAATAAACATATATATATATATATATATATACACATTCATTTATTCATTCAGCTTAGTCCGCTATTTATCAAAGGTCGCCACAGCGGAATGAACCGCAAACTATTCCAGCATATGTTATTAACAGCGAATGCCCTTCCAGCTGCAATCAAGTACTGGGAAACACACATTCTCACACACACACACTCATACACTACTGACAATTTAGTTCATTAATTCCCCTATAGCGCACGTGTTTGGACTGCTGAAACCGGAGCACCCGGAGGAAACCCACGCCAACACGGGGAGAACATGCAAACTCCACACAGAAACACCAACTGACCCAGCCGGTACTCGAACCAGCAACCTTCTGGTTGTGAGGTAATCGTGCAACCCACTGAGCCACCGTGCCGCCATATATATAATCATTTAATCTTATTAAGTCAATTGACACCATCTTATCGTCAAAAACTAAACCCTGACTTGCCTAATTACCCTAGTTAAGCCTTTAAATGTCACTTTAAGCTGAATGCTAGTGTCTTGAAGACTATCTAGTCTAATATTATGTGCTGTCATCATGGCAAAGAGAAATCAGTTATTAGAAATGAGTTATTATGAGTTAGTAAACTATTATGTTAAAAATGTGTTGAAAAAAGTGTCAGTTCAGCAGCACAAAGTATTAATGTCACATGAGTGCGAATGACATTGTGTTCAGCTGTATATATAAACACAGAGGTGTGATGATATGTGTGTGTGTTTGTATATTTGTAGATATATTAAAGTGTGTGTGTGTGTGTGTGTGTGTGTGTGTGTGTGTGTGTGTGTGTGTAGTGTGTGTCCTGCTTCTGATTCTTGTGCGCTGCTGTTTTTCTCAGTAACTTCCTCCTTCCGCTCTTTGTGTGTGTGTGTGTGTGTGTGTGTGTTTGTGTGTTTTCTGTTCCTCCTCCAGTGCTGATTTCCTGTATTTGCACTCATGTGTTCAGAATGAAAGGCTCAGTGTGTGTTTGTAGAGTTCACAGAAACTGACCTATGAATGTCAGATAATTCTGCACTTATTCCTGATTCCTCGCCGGTGCTTTAAATGCACCTTTGTTGCCGTTTGCAGAACTGGAGCTCAGCGTTAGGAAGTGAAAGAGGTTTTATAATCATGTTGCAGGCCACAGAAACACCTTACACTGCTCACCCCATTGTAAAGGGAATATGTTTTTAAAGGGTCATTATAGGATAATATGACATCAAATTAAGTGTTCAAGATGAGAAAATGTTCATGACAGATATTGAGTTCAACATTAAATCACATATTACTATATAATGTAATTGCTTACTCTAGCCGGCCACTTTATTAGGTACACCTTACTAGTACCGTGTTGGACCCTTTTGCCTTCAGAACTGCCTTAATCATTCATGTCAGAGATTCAACAAGCTACTGGAAATATTCCTCAGAGATTTTGCTCCATATTGACATGATAGCATCACACAGTTGCTGCAGATTTGTCAGCTGCACATTCATGATGCCAATCTCCCGTTCCACCACATCCCAAAGGTGCTCTATTGGATTGAGCTCTGGTGACTGTGGAGGCCATTTGAGTACAGTGAACTCATTGTCATGTTCAAGAAACCAGTCTGAGATGATTGGCGCTTTGACATGGTGCGTTATCCTGCTGGAAGTAGCCATGGGTACACTGTAGTCATAAAGGGATGCACATGTTCAGCAACAATACTCAGGTAGGCTGTGGCGTTGACACGATGCTCAGTTCATACTAATGGACCCAAAGTGTGCCAAGAAAATATCCCCCACACCATTACACCACCACCAAGTTCTGACCTGACCATCTGAATGTGGCAGCAGAAATGGAGACTCATCAGACCAGGCAACATTTCTCCAATCTTCTAGTGTCCTGTTTTGGTGAGCCTATGCCAATTGTAGCCTCAGGTGTACCTAATAAAGTGGCCGGTGAGTGTATATCTCTCGGGTATGGATAGTTTATAATATAAACAATAATATTAAGCAAAAATATAAGTTTTGGGTTCATTTGTAGTTGTGAATTACATTATGGGATGTTGATCTCTGCTCTGTCGACATTTAATGTTGAAAATTCAACTCTACATTTTAACAAAGTGACTTTTATTGACATTTTAGTAGTTTGAGATAATATAGGGAATAATATATAGAATAATTTATATAATAATTCTGCTAAAAGTAGCAGAAAATGTACTGGCAGTTTATATTACAAGTGTTTTGCAGCACCCAGACAGTCATGATTCACACTCGTTAAATAATTACTTTATATAGTTTTATTTTTCATTCTTAGGAGATACAAAACACAGATGTTTCGGCACAATGCCTTCCTCAGTGCGTGACACAATCTTCTCGCTCCACCTTCTTTTTCCTCAGTCAATCACATTAAGTTATTAATTAGACGACTACTCAACAGTTAAAAACAATGCCATCTTCATTTCAAAATGAAATATATTCACTCCACCTGTAAAAGCATTAGGCCCTATCATACACCCGGCACAAGGTGTGTTTGGTGCGATTTGTGCGATTGACCAGCACAACTGTAATTTTCATGTTTTGCGCCACATTGTTTAAATAGCAAATCCATTTGTGTCGCTTTGTGGACTCATGTGTGTGCTGGTCTATAAAGGAGGTGTGTTAAGGCGCATTATTGGTGTGTTGCTATTTTGAGGAGCTGAAATTGACCAACAGCACCATTGACCAACTAAAAGCTGCTCTAAAGTCCAGCAGAGCGCATTAGTTATATGCCTATGCAGATCCAAACGCTCACACACTGCTGAATACACACAGGATGAACAGCAACACACAAATATCTTTACAGATGAAAACAATTAAAGGATTAAAATATTACAAACATGATTATTTCCTACATCAATATAAACACCACTGCCTCCATGCCTTCTTCACCTCGGGGGGCTTTTTCAGTTTATTCACGACCATCTGCATCTGTATAATGTTATTATTATCAGCAGTATTATTGATTATCTGCAGATTTATATTTGTTTTAATAAACACAAGTGTAGATTTGTCCACCTGTGGGGTTTTGGAGACGTCTGCATCACCATATGGAGCATAAGAGCAGGACGTGTGTTTGGATATAACTCAGGCCAGACAGAATCTGCAGATATTTTTTGCTATTTCTATGTAAAAAATCTGTGGATGCAGAATGATTTTGGGAGTATTGTAACTAAAAACCTAATATGTTAAATAAAAAATAATATATTTTTACATTTAATTTAGTGTTTACAATGCAAATCCTATTAAATCCACTTATCTGGTAAACAAAGCAAGTCTCTCATTTAATATATCTACTAAAAGACTTTTATTTTATTGGTAAAACTACTGAAACTAATTTAAAAACAGAATAAATATAAATTGGCGACGCAGTGGTGCAGTAGGTAGTGCTGTCGCCTCACAGCAAGAAGGTCGCTGGTTTGAGCCTCGGTTGGGTCAGTTGCTGTTACTGTGTGGAGTTTGCATGTTCTGCCCGTGTTCGTGTGGGTTTCCTCCGGGTGCTCGAGTTTCCCCCACAGTCCAAAGACATGCGGTACAGGTAAATTGGGTAGGCTAAATTGTCCGTAGTGTATGTGTGTGTGAATTAGTGTGTATGGATGTTTCCCAGAGATGGGTTGCAGCTGGAAGGGCATCCGCTGCGTAAAAAAAACATATGCTGGATAAGTTGGCGGTTCATTCCGCTGTGGCGACTCTAGATTAATAAAGGGACTAGGCCGAAAAGAAAATGAATGAATGAGTGAATATAAATTTACACACAAGTAAAAAAAATTGACCTAATGATGGGCTGAAAATCTGTAGAAATCTACAGATTTCTGCACGTGCAGATTTCATGTGGGCATAGATATAACTCTGTTTTGACCACACTTCATTATTATTGTTCATTTATTCCTTTGCTGGAGATTAGAACTGAATTTAGAAATAGTTTAGACACAAATCTTTGAGCTTAACAAAGAAAATTAAATATGTGGGCTAATGTATGTCTTCAGTGGAGTGAGTTTTCACCGTTTCCTTACTCCACTAAAGTAAAGGAGTAAAGAGTAAAAATAAAGTAAAGAGAAAGTAAAGAGGCTGAATGGAGGAGGCTCGTTCTTTATCCTCGAGCTGCAGATGCTCTGTTTAACTGTTTTCTCGCTAGTGAAGCGTTCAGTTTTTACACTTACAAAGTCACCATGTAAATAGCAAATGCGCCATGGTCCAGCACAACTGACTCTTTAAGGAAATGTGAGATGAGACTCTGATTGGTTTAACGCACATTATGCTCAAAACACATCCAGAATTCACTAAGAGAATAAGCACAACCCTGTTAGACCACACACCAGGGCGCAGAGTATTGTCCATCCTTAAAATAGCAAAAGTGAATTTGGAATGCTTTTACTATATGTGCTTTAGACTTTGCGCTTAGATCATTAAAATAGAGCCCACTGAGCTTAACATTAAGTCACAAGTTACTATATACAGTCAACCCTGCACTTATTTTTATTACTGGGTTATGAATAATTTTGGGTTTGTGTGTGTATTTATATAAACTATAAAAAATATCAGTATAACAAATATACATTTATTTATTTGTGGATATTTTTTAGAGTGTACATATATATATATATATATATATATATATATATATATATATATATATATATATATATATATATATATATATACGGGGTGTGAATAATTTATGAATATTTATTTTTTTCCATTTATTTTATTCATTTTATAGTTAAAGGTTTAGTAATCTTGTTGAGTGATGTTTCTTCATGTTTTTCTAATGTCTATATAGTTTTTCACAATGTTTTGCAAGCATTTTCTCCTAGACTTTCATCTTTCATCATTCAAACAGCTTTAAATGTGGCTCATGCAATCAGAACTCTCAGATTCATAAAGTTGTTTTTATCTGCTTTGATCAGGCTGGAAAACATTACAGCGAGCTTAGAGCCTGAGCACAGTAAGCCAAAGCTTTAATTTCAAACAGCAGAAAATAATGACGCACACAAACACAGACACAAATCTCTGTGCTGCTTCTTGCAACCCCAGCGAAGGTTTAATTGTTTTAAATATGCTGAACATGACATTTTACTGGGTTTAGTTTAAGCACCACACTATTAAGTAGTGGCTTATTACCTATTATTAAGATATTGACTCTTTATTAGTACAAATATTTTGAGTTGTTGCTAGGGTGTTGCTTGCTATGCAGTTTCTGAAGTAATCTCAGTGGTTGCTAGGGTATTTTGAGCTCGTGCTAGGGTGTTGCTCGCTATGCAGTTTCTGAAGTAATCTTGGTGGTTGCTAGGGTATTTTGAGTTGTTGCTAGGGTGTTGCTTGCTATGCAGTTTCTGAAGTAATCTTGGTGGTTGCTAGGGTATTTTGAGTTGCTGCTAGGGTGTTGCTTGCTATGCAGTTTCTAAAGTAATCTCAGTGGTTGCTAGGGTATTTTGAGCTCGTGCTAGGGTGTTGCTCGCTATGCAGTTTCTGAAGTAATCTTGGTGGTTGCTAGGGTATTTTGAGTTGTTGCTAGGGTGGTGCTTGCTATGCAGTTTCTGAAGTAATCTCCGTGGTTGCTAGGGCATTTTTAGTTGTTGCTAGGGTGCTGCTTGCAATGCAGTTTCTGAAGTAATCTCTGTGGTTGCTAGGGTAATTAGAGTTGTTGCTAGGGTGTTGCTCGCTATGCAGATTTAGAAATAATCTCAGTGGTTGCTAGGTTATTTTAAGTTGCTGCTAGGGTGTTGCTTGTAACGCAGTTTCTTAAGTAATCTCTGTGGTTGCTAGGGTATTTTGAGTTGTTGCTAGGGTGTTGCTTGCTATGCAGTTTCTGAAGTAATCTTGGTGGTTGCTAGGGTATTTTGAGTTGCTGCTAGGGTGTTGCTTGCTATGCAGTTTCTAAAGTAATCTCAGTGGTTGCTAGGGTATTTTGAGCTTGTGCTAGGGTGTTGCTCGCTATGCAGTTTCTGAAGTAATCTTGGTGGTTGCTAGGGTATTTTGAGTTGTTGCTAGGGTGTTGCTTGCTATGCAGTTTTGAAGTAATCTCCGTGGTTGCTAGGGTATTTTTAGTTGTTGCTAGGGTGCTGCTTGCAATGCAGTTTCTGAAGTAATCTCTGTGGTTGCTAGGGTAATTAGAGTTGTTGCTAGGGTGTTGCTCGCTATGCAGATTTAGAAATAATCTCAGTGGTTGCTAGGGTATTTTAAGTTGTTGCTAGGGTGTTGCTTGCCATGCAGTTTCTGGAGTCATCTCGGTGGTTGCTATGGTATTATGAGTTGTTGCTTGGCTGTTACTCACTATGCAGTTACAGAAGTAATCTCTGTGGTTGCTAGGGTATTTTGAGCTCTGGCTAGGGTGTTGCTTGCCATGCAGTTTCTGGAGTAATCTCGGTGGTTGCTATGGTATTATGAGTTGTTGCTTGGGTGTTACTCGCTATGCAGTTTCAGAAGTAATCTCTAGGTGCTAGGGTATTTTGAGCTCTTGCTAGGATGTTGCTTGCTATGTAGTTTTAAAAGTAATCTCAGTGGTTGTTAGCGTAATTTGAGTTGTTGCTAGGGTGTTGCTCGCTATGTAGTTTCCAAAGTAATATCAATGTTTGCTAGGGTATTTTGAGTTGTTTAATTTGGCTTAATTGAATTTAATTTAATGTAAAGTTTTAGTTATTTTACAAAATAAAGTTAAACTAAACGAACGATAAAAAATTAAGCAAATTAAATTAAATTAAATTAATACTGTTGATTTCAACTACTTGCTTGATAAGTTATGGTATTTTTAGAATGTATTACACCATTTTTTTTTTTACTGTAACAATGTGTATTGTTTACATATTAGGACTGACCATTTCAAGACCATTTGGGACTGAAAGGAGATTTTCAAACTTACGTCAATAGAATGTCCAGCATCACCAACGGCGATGACATCATCATTACATCTGCATAATGGTCGGCTTATTGGTCAGTTTTTCTTGACACTTTTCTGCAAAACAAAACCACAAAGCATCAAGCTCATTGCAGGACAGAGTATTTATTTCTGACATTTCCAGATGTGTGGGGTTATTTTTAGTGCTCGTGAGAGACGAAGATCAGCTCTTCAGCTCTGGGGTTTATGATCGGTTTTCCCATGATTATGTTCTGGAGAAGAAAAAATAAATAAACCACTGTAAACATGAGAATGAGAAGTGTGGGATGATGATCGCTCTATTTACATGCTTTTCATTTCAAGAGTTCCCACTTAGATATGCTTGGCGTATAAAGCAGGTTTGGCATGCTGTCCCGGGAGAGAACCCTGAGCTCGGGGATATTTGAGCCCAGGGCTCCCGCCCGGTCGATAAGCATATCAGGAGATCCGAGATCAGGTAGGTCTCGAGAGCTCCCCTTTAGAAAAGGGAGGAAAAGGAGGAGATGGGGTGGAAGGGGGGCTTCTTCCAAATGAAGATAGAAACAGTAGGGAGAAAATGATCCATTTATAGTACACTAGGATCACTCTGATTGGATTATTACTGACTACAGATGAGTGGCCAGACGTGCTCAATCATATCATATGCTCCTCTCCAAATTAGTTTATGAAACTTCACTTAGCAATACTACAAACAATACTACACATCTTGAAAAAAGCTAAACGTTTGTAAATTACACTTATCTAGACCCACATGGAATATGATTTTTCTGTTATAATTTATAAAATATATTATATAATATATATTTAATAGGGTGGCATGGTGGCTCACAGCAAGAAGGTCGCAGGTTCGAGCCCCAGTTGGGACAGTTGGCCTTTCTTGTGTGGAGTTTGCCTGTTCTCCCCGTGTTGGCGTGGGTTTCCTCCGGGTGCTCTGGTTTCCCCCACAGTCCAAACCCATGCGCTATAGGGGAATTGATTAACTAAATTAGCCGTAGTGTATGAGTGTGTGTGAACGAGTGTGTATGGGTGTTTCCCAGTACTGGGTTGCAGCTGGCAGTGCATCCGCTGTGTAAAACATGTGCTGGAATAGTTGGCAGTTCATTCCGATGTGGCAACCTCTAGGGACTAAGCTGAAGGAAGATGAATGAATGAATGAATGACTGAACAATAATACTAATAATAACAATAATAGTAGTAATAATACTACTACTACTACTACTACTACTAATAATAATAATAATATGGTTTTGATCATAAAATCAGCATATTAAGTGAAGTTTTCAAACTAATTTCGAGAGGAGCACGTGATATGATTGACTGCAGCTGGCCACTCATCTACATTCACTAGTTAGCCAATCAGATTAACCCCAACTCACTATAAGTAGCCTAGCTAGAACTGCTCTCTTATCTTCGTTTTCCGAAGAAACCCCCCATCCACCCCATCTCCTCCTCCTTTCTACCTCTTACCACGGGGAGCTCTCGAGAACCACCTGATCTCGTACTCCCCCAAATGCTCTATGGACCAGGCAGGAGCCCTGGGCTCACCTATCTCCGAGCTCAGGGTTCTCTCCAGGGACAGCATGCCAAACCTGCTAACAGTGGTCAAACAATATCTAAGTGTGAACTCTTGAAATGATTTCTGAAGGATCCTGTGACTGTGTAATGATAATAAAAATCAGCTTGAAATCACCGGAATAAATTCAATTTTAATATATATTACAATAGAAAACTGCTTATAATAAATACTATTATTATTATTATTTAACATTTTTACTGCTTAACTATTTTTAATGCGTTTGCAGGCTTGATACATGAGATAATTGAATATTTGAGAAATAGTTTATTCAAAATATACAAAATATATATAAAAACTATAAAAAAAAATTTTTATGTTTGTTTGTATTCATGTACACATCATATATTTGACCTTTTCGCATCGTTTGACACCTCTAAAATATACCCTCATTTTGTTTGCTCACTCTTTTTGGTATTTACAAAGCTTAAAGTTGGTTTTTACTTATTAATATTTAATCAAACTCCTAGCAGATATCTAAGCAAACAATTTAAATACAAGAACAATACATAAATCTTAATGTTTAGGTGATTTATGTAGATTAAAAGTACTATTTTCTGTCTTTTAGTGGATGTATTATTACAAGAGACACCAAGCAAGTGGCCTTGACTGCACTTTTATTGTAACTATTACATCAATATGATTAACAATATATCTTTTTTAATGAATTTGATGCTTATTCAGTTAATTGTGCATCTATTCTGTGAGTTATTCATGTACACAATATGGATAAATACTTTAGAGACTGTGAGATAACTGATTAACCAGAAAACCTCCACATTTAAAACCCATCGCAGCTTAATGTTATCAGGAAATAAATCCTAAATGATCAACTAAAGGCAAATCCGTCTGTTATTAGGCCAAAAAGGGAAGCAGAAACAGAAAAAAAAGTGAACTTACGTTTTAATTCCACATGGTCAAAGTCCATTAGAGTGGATTTAATGGAGCGAAACACTTAATTCAGTACTGGCAGACTCACATTCATTTTCTCCACAGTGACCTGCATGAAAATCATTAAACATCAGAAGGGGAAATACAGTATATTAAAAGCTTTTAAAGTAGAAATTAACTACATCAAGAACTGTATGGTTACATGCAATACATTTAAAGGGCACCTATCATGCAAAAATCACTGTTATAAGGGGTTTAAACCCAGTTGTGTGTCAGCAGTGTATGAATATCTCCAGCCTCTAATGGTGAACATGAATTAATTGTACTTGTTCTAATCAGACTTGATGAAAACAGTCTGCAGAAACACTTTGATTGACATTTCTCCCTTTGTACGTGTCATCAGAGGTGGAAAGCCCCGCCCACTAATGCCCATCTCTCCCACATTAGCATAAATAGCAGCCCTGAGTGAGAAGCAGCTGTCTGCTATTAGAGTGTTTGAATCTTCCCTTATGCTGACACACAGGCATTTGTAGCTCCGCCCTCTTCTGAAAAGAGCACGATCTCATTTGAATTTAAAGTGACATTCGCCAAAACGCCACAATTAGGATCAAAGCCTAAAAGGGGCAGTCTCTAGCAGTGTGAAAACATTATCTGTGTCGTATTTCGAGCTGAAACTTCACACACACACACTCTAGAGACATCAGAGACTTATTTTACATCTTGTATGAATATATATATATATATATATATATATATATATATATATATATATATATATATATATATATATATATATATATATATATATATATATATAAGGGGCATAATAGGACTCCTTTAAGTGCATGAGGACTGAGTGATTATATTAAATATGTTTGACTGCGTGTTCTGCATTAATGCACTTATGCTCATGTGTTTCAGCTGCATTTGCTTTAAAGTACAGAAGCAGAAGCACTGCATTCTGGGCCTGCGTTCATGAAACATTTATTAATCAAACATTTCTCCTAAAGAGAGGTAAAAGTTTTCTCTTAAAACCTCCACAAAAGCTGCAAACTTTACTTGGGGAGAGACGTCTGAAGCTCAACGTGAGGGCAGAGCTGAGCTCATCGCTATGATGATGCCTGCATGATTATTAACTATGCACACAGTGATTGGCTGATGGGAAAAGGGGGAGGAGTCTCTGTCATAGATTTATTCATGAAACTGTGTAGAGCACAATATTATGTTGCTATATTTAAAATAAAAATGTAATAATAAAAAATATTGGCACATTTAAAGATTTTAAAATGCAGGCCAAGTGAAAAAATGCATTGTAAAACAAGTGTGTTCCTTACTTTAATGTTACAGACATTCATTAATAATAATAATAATTCCTTACATTTATATAGCGCTTTTCTGGGCACTCAAAGCGCTTTACACATTGGGGAAATCTCCTCATCCGCCACCAGTGCGCTGCATCCACCTGGATGACACGACGGCAGCCATATTGCGCCAGACCGCACACCAGCTGATTGGTGGAGAGGAGACAGAGTGATGAAGCCAGTTATGATATGGGGATGGTTAGGAGGCCATGATGGACAGAGGCCAGTGGGCAGATTTTGGCCAGGATGCCGGGGTTAAACCCCTACTCTTTTTCTGAAGGACATCCTGGGATTTGTAATGACCACAGAGAGTCAGGACCTCAGTTTAACGTCTCATCTGAAAGACGGCGCTCTCTGAGCAGTGTGGTGTCCATGTCACAATACTGGGGCATTAGGACCGACACAGACCGCAGGTTGGGCGCCCCTGCTGGTCTCACTAACACCACTTCCGGCAGCAACCTAACTTTCACATGTGGTCTCCCATCCAGGTACTGACCAGGCACAGCCAGGTAGCTGCAGGCCAACTAGCTCTCTGCATTCTAGAAAAGATTTTCTTCCATATGTTACAAGTTGGCGACGCAGTGGGGCAGTAGGTAATGCTGTCGCCTCACAGCAAGAAGGTCGCTGGTTCAAGCCTCGGCTGGTTCAGTTGGCGTTTCTGTGTGGAGTTTGCATGTTCTCCCTGCGTTCGCGTGGGTTTCCTCCGGGTGCTCCGGTTACCCCCACAGTCCAAACACATGCGCTATAGAGGAATTGATCAACTAAATTGGTCATAGTGTATGCGTGTGTGAATGAGTGTGTATGGGTGTTTCCCAGTGATGGGTTGCGGCTGGAAGGGCATCTGCTGTGTAAAACATATGCTGGAATAGTTGGCGGTTCATTCCACTGTGGTGACCCCAGATTAATAAAGGGACTAAGCTGAAGGAAAATGAATGAATGAATATTTGAAAACATATTTCTGACCATATGGGAATTCCTCTGTAATTAAGGCAATGACTTATTAAAAACTCATAATGGTCAAATGCTTTTTTTTCTTCATCAAGGCAGACTGCTGAAAACAGACATTGGGGTTGGCCCTCATAGTGATTTATGAATCTCTTTATTACTGCAAATGTTTCACTGATTTATCAGCTAGTTTTAGTGCTAAAACATTTGAAATACTCTTAGATTAGATTAGATTATATTCAACTTTATTGGCATTACACATGTACAAGTACAAGGCAACGAAATGCAATTTAGGTCTAACCAGCAGTGCAATAGCAGCAAGTGCAGGATACAGGTATAAGTTATAAAGTGCAGTTATAGAAAAACTATGGTGATATTTACAGATGGATGTACTACGAACATTATATACAGGTTGTATTAGCTATGAACAGATTTACAATAAATGAATATATGTAGAGGATGCTATTAATAATCAGGAGTGGCAGATAGATAAACATAATTACAAATGTATCACTGAAAAAAAATGCTTTTCTTAGAGTTTTTGTCTTGTTTCTAGTCCAAATATCTAAAAATCCTTAAATCAAGAAGCATTTTCTAGACAAGCTAAAATTATTGTCTTGTTTTCAGAAATAATAGGAAAAAATGAGTGTTTCTCCTTAAAACATGCTAAATAATCTGCCAAAGGTGTAAGCAAAATAATATTGTTTTCACTTTGAATTAGGATTACTTTGCTTTTCCCCCATTGGCAGATTATTTTGCATGTTTTAAGAAAAAAACTCATTTTGACCAGTGGTGGAAAGAGTACTGAAAAATCATACTGAAGTAAAAGTACAATTACTTGCCTAAAAATGTAGTGCGAGTAGAGTAAAAGTATCTGTGAATATTACTCAAGAGTAGTGAGTAGTGGGTATTGCACTGTAAAAAGCTGATGCGTTTACAAGTAATTTGTGTATGTGTGTGCAAACGTAACATTCTGTAGTGCATTTAGTTATTGCCCAGCAGGCACGCAACGCCATAAGACGTTAATATTAGGTTAGATTTAGGTTGTGATGTCAGGTGACCAAAATTCAGTGTCTAGCCAGCATCTAAGGATGATGTTACCTTGATGTTCAATAACGACGGTCAAATGATGTTGCTATTTGGTTAATTTTAGGTTGTGTTAGAAGGTGACCAAAATCCAACATCTAGCCAACATCTTAACCCTTGTGTCATGTTCACATCCCACCCTTTACTTCAGTGTTCCCGGTCAGAATTGACCGGTCGGTTTTAACTGCACTTATATTAGCACAAATAACATTTTTCACCACCAAATTTTTATTCAACCTTCTTTAGCTGTGAATAATGTCTCAAAGTAGTGTTTAACATTAAATTATAGAATTAGACATAAAATAAATGCAGTGAAAATAAAAATAGGCAGTGAAAATGTATTATAAAATGAACAATAGATGACAGAAATCAAAATACTTTGTTTCATTACTAATAGACAGCTCGCTAAAATAACTATCACAGGGTCTGACCAAAGAAATTGACATATTAATCAATCTGAATGATTTATCAACCAGCAAAGCACAAAGAATGTATACTTTCCTGAGTGAGTGAGTTAGGGTAGTGTGTATGGGGATGTTTTCTGTCTGATGGATGGATACCCATTCATTTCCTATGGCGGTCACTTTTGACCCGAAACACCACAGGTGTAACAAGGTTGATTGAAACACTCAAAATTCAGTGAAAGAGATGATCATCACTTTTATATGTTCAACTGCACAGTGTGGAGGATATTATAAGGCCTTGAGGCAATCAGATGTAAAACACAACATTTATGAGTGTTTTAAGTTGTAAATCGGACAGATTTGACCCGAACACGACAGGACGGTTAAACCAATGTCATACTGACGTCAAATACTGACATTTATTCCTCAGATATGGCAACCAAAATCCGTCTGATAGACGCCATAGTGGTAATGTCAACACAACGTCAAGCTGTAACATCATTAGACGTTGATATTTGGTTGATTTTAGGTTGGATGTTGGACATCAGCCTGATTTTCATTTCCAAACAAAACGCAACGTCCCCACGATGTTGGAGTACAACATCAATCTGACGTCATGTTGGCGTCTTGTGCCTGCTGGGTGTTTAAGGCCATTTCGGTCATCATACAGTAAACATCCGTCATCTTCTCATCAGTGACATGCACCTAAACAGTCTCTGGGTCAATGTGCGTAAAGATTTTGGACATCTTCTTGGACACTTTTAATGTTTCCAGACAGTTTGCAGCGATTATAAATCACCCATGTCTTGAGGTGGTTCATTATGATGCGATTTACCTTCTACGTGTGATTTGATTGGACAGAAATCACAGGACTGATTTTCCTAATCCCCATAGACAGGAAATAATATAGTAGTGACTGCAGGATGAAGGAAAATAGTGAAGTAAAAGTACCAATACACCTTTTTGATTTTATAAAATGTTTAGACATTTGTACTAGAAACAAGACAAAAACTCTAAGTAAGATGGTCATTTCTTGCAGTGCAGAGCAAACATTTATAACCCGTCATTTCTGAGGTGTTCTCCTACAGATCTGCAAGTCAGGAGCTGCGTTTAGCCTGCAGATGTTTTGTGCGTATGGCCTGATCTGTGATCTGCTGTCTTCATTCTTGGGCTCCGCTCTGACATGTTGCTGCTGTTTGTCTGCCAGATTCTTCAGACTTGCTGCAGCCTGTGGAACTTCCTCTGTCGGCCCTCATTATAGAAAGCTGAGCGTTTCTGAGCACTCGCTGTTCTTCCTGTATTTCTGCTCAGAATAAAGGTTATCTGCCTTTGACCTAATGTCGGAGTGCACTAATGATTTATGAAGGATCATGTGACATGGATGACTGAATGATGCTTAGTTTAAAGGAGTCCCTTTTTACAAGATGTGAAATGAATCTCTGATGTCTCTAGAATGTGTGTGTGTGTGTGTGTGTGTGTGTGCGTGCCTGTGTGTGTGTGTGTGTGAAGTTTCAGCTCAAAATACCACACAGATAATGTTTTCTACCTCTCTGAAGCTGACCCTTTTAGGCTTTCATCCAAATGGTGGTGTTTTGGTGACTGTCGCTTTAAATTCAAATGAGATCGTGCTTTTTGAATAAGAAGGCGGAGCTACAGATGACTGTGCATCAGCATAGTGGCAGATTCAATGGCTCATGGACTGCTGCTTCTCACTCAGGGCTATTAATGCTAATGAGGGAGAGATGGGCACTAGTGGGCGGGGCTTTCCCCCTCTGATGACATCATACAAAGGGAGAAATGTCAATCAAAGTGTTTCTGCAGACTGTTTTGATCAAGTCTGATTAGAACAAATACAATTAATGCATGTCCACCATTAGAAGCTAGAGATATTCACACACTGCTGACACACAACTGCGTTTAAACCTCAAATAAAAGTGAGTTTTGCATAATAGGTGCTCTTTAAATGTAGTGTATAAATGTGTATATCCATACAATTCTTAATTTAGGTAGTTTCTACTTTAAAAAGGCTTTATATGTACTGCATTTCCCCCTGATATTTAATGATTTTAGTATTCAAACTAAAAGGTGTTATTTTAAAATAGAATAATAATAAGATTACTGTTTTAAGTACATATTTGCATATTCATCTAAATATTATATACAGCATTTAGTATAAAATGAATATTTTTTTATCAATTTTTCAGTGAATATGGATAATATTTCTAGCGAATTAAACATTCATTCATTAATTTTCCTTTGGCTTGGTCTATTTCAGAGGTTGCCACAGCGGAATGAACCACCAACTAATCCAGCATATGTTTAACACAATGGATGCCCTTCCAGCTGTGCCCCAGTACTGGGAAACATCCATACACACTCATACACTACGGCCAATTTAGTTTATCAATTCCTCCATAGCGCATGTGCTTGAACTGGGGCGGGAAACCGGTGCACCCAGAGGAAACCCACACCAACACAGGAAGAACATGCAAACTCCATACAGAAACGCCAACTGACCCAGCCAGCAACCTTCTTGCTGTGAGACCCCAGTGCTAACCACTGAGCCACAATGCTGCGTAAATTAAACAAAACTGTTTCATTAACCAGTTATATTCATTAAAATAAGAGTTTGGTCACCGAACATCTTTAGGAATAGAAAGATAATGCATTTAAATTAAAAAATTATTACAAAAAACAAATGACAAACTATTACATTTCAACTAAATTGAATACTTTTAGAGGGCAGCACGGTGGCACAATGGGTAGCACAATCCTCTCACAGCAAGAAGGTCACTGGTTCGAGTCCCAGCTGGGTCAGTTTCTGTGTGGAGTTTGCATGTTCTCCCCATGTTGGCGTGGGTTTCTCCCGGGTGCTCCGGTTTCCCCCACAGTCCAAACACATGCGCTATAGGGGAAATGATGAACTAAATTGGCTGTGGTGTATGAGTGTGGATGAGTGTGTATGGGTGTTTCCCAGTGATGGGTTGCAGCTGGAAGGGTATCCGCTAGGTAAAACATATGCTGGAAAAGTTGGCGGTTCATTCCGCTGTGGTGACACCACATGAATAAAGGAACTAAGCTGCAAAGAAAACGAATGAATGAATATTTTGAATATTTTTTATTGTTTCTCTTGATTGTTCGTGTTTATTAAAATGTTATTTAATAGTTTTCCCGAACATATATATATGGGTGTACTATTGTTTGTACTGTAATCTTCAGTTTTTAGTTGTTGTTTTTTCAGTTTTGGCACTGTCTAATCTAATGTAAATAGACAAATATATTGCTGTAAAGCATCCTGTAGGAAATGTTCATTTAAAAGTGAGGAGTGGACTCATTTATGCTGAGCACTGTATAATAATAATATATAAAGTGTCATTCATTTATTCATTTTCTTTTCGGCTTAGTCCCTTTATTAATACGGGGTCGCGACAGCGGAATGAACCGCCAACTATTCCAGCATATGTTTTAAAGCAGTGGATGCCCTTTCAGCTGCAACCCAACACTGGGAAACACCCATACACATACACTACGGACAATTTAGTTCATCAATTCCCCTATAGCACGTGTTTGGACTGTGGGGGAAACCGGAGCACCTGGAGGAAACCCACGCCAACATGGGGAGAATATGCAAACTCCACACAGAAACGCCAACTGGGCCAGCCAGGACTCAAACCAGCGCCCTTTTTGCTGTGAGGCAACCGAGCTACCCACAGCACCACCGTGACGCCAATGAAGTGTCATATTTATATATGATAGTTAACAGTATGTAATTAATCCTGGTTGTTAATTTGATTCTGCTAAATGAGGATCAAACATACCTGTGAGTATATCAGGGTTATAAAGAGGACTCAAGTTTACTCTGTAATGACATGTATTGCATTCCTTGTGCATGTGAGAACAGTACACAGACATTATTGGCAACAATTGTTTGTTGAAATATTGCTAATGTGACCTTATTTTCAGAGTGTAATGAGCTCAACAGATATATCAGTGTTATCTCTCTCTCTCTCTCTCTCTCTCTCTCTCTCTCTCTCTCTCTCTCTCTCTCTGTGTGTGTGTGTTCTTTCAGACAGCAGCCGTCACAACACTGGCAGATGGAGATCAGCACCCGCAGGCCAGAGCTCTCACAATCACTGCTCAGTGTGCCTGGCAACACCACAGAGAGACACACACACATACACAAATGCACACACACACACACACAGGTAAATGCACACACACGTGCACATACGTATAGTATAGATACACATTTACATGCATGAATACACGCATACAAGCACACACACACACTGAAGCGAACATGCACAGACACATGTAAACACATATATGCATGCACAGACACACACACACTTAAGCACATATGCACACACACATGCAAACACACACACACACACACACACACACACACTTACAGAAACACAGACATGCACACACACTCACACAGACATATATGCATGATTACACATACAAGCACACACATGCATGCGTGCACATACTGTACACAAGCATGCACACTCACACAAATACACACACACACACACTCAAACACAAATACATAAGCATGCACACACACACACGCACATGCCTGCGCACACATACAGACATGCGCAGACATGAACACAGAGGCATGCGTGCACAGACATGCACAAACGCACATGCACGCACACACATATGCACAAGCATGCACACACACAAACACACACATTCACAAGCATGCACATACACACTTGCACAGACAAATGAACACATACATTTGCACACACACACACACACACACACACACACACACACACACACAGGTGCACACACAAACACTTGCACATGCATGCACACACATACATGCCCTTACACAACCTCAAACACACAGACTTATGAAAATGCACACACACACACACACACACACGCACAGCTTGGTTGGCATTAGCTTCCCTCCACTCACACGTTTGTGCATGCTCAAAATGACTCTCTCTCTCTCTCTCTCTCTCTCTCTCTCTCTCTCTCTCTCTCTCTCTAAAGAAGATGACGTGAGCTGCCTTGCTGACTAATGCCTGAGGAGATTAATTCACACAGAGTATCTGAACTGACACAGAGCCTCAAACCTGACAGCTGACCTTAAACTGTACGTTCAGGAAGCATTTCTCAAGCTGCACATGAACATTCTTCCAGTAACACTAACAGAGCACTATAGTCAGGGTCTGGAAGTAGAGACTTATTCACCTTCTCCACAGGGAAGCTGAATTTTAACAGTAACTGATTAACATGTAAAGACAGGCCTGTTGTCAGATCTGAGGCTGTGTATCAGTAGCTGAACCCATCTGTTCATTAGTTCAGCTTCTTTTTAAAAAAGTATAATCAATGCAGAAAAACTACATTACCCATAATGCTCTACTCAAGATTCCACCAATCAGAGAGCAAAAATTCATGATTAGTTCTTCCCACTAACATGAGGCACAGCAAATTATAAACCATAAGTCTCTCTAAAATACATGTGCACTGAACTACTTTTGAGATGTTTTGGTTGAACTTTTAAATTGAACTTTTATTTAAACATGAATGCCTACTGTACTTGTTTCAAAATATGTAACATTTAAAACTGTCCCTAAATGTTTTTATGTTAAAATGTTAAATGTTTTTAGGGGGATAAAACAAAACGTTCCAGAAACTACACAGCAACACCATATGAAACCCAATAATTTTGCCTACAATCTGCACTGCAACACCCTAGCAACCACATAAACTAGGCCAGAAACTGCACTGCAACACCGTAGCTACCACATAAAATATAAAAAAAAAACTGCACAGCAACACCCTAGCAACCCCATAAAATATTCCAGAAACGGCACTGCAACACCGTAGCTACCACATAAAATATAAAAAAACTGCACAGCAACACCCTAGCAACCCCATAAAATATTCACACAAAAAAACTGCACAGCAACACCCTAGCAACCCTGTAAAATAACCAAAAAAATCTGCACGGCAACACCCTAGTAACCATATAAAATAATCCAGAAAAATCTGCACAACAACACACTAGTAACCATCTAAAATATTCCAGAAACTGCACAGCAACACCCTAGCAACCCTGTAAAATATCCACAAAAAAATGCACAGCACCACCCTAGCAACCTCATAAAATATTCAAAAAACTGCACAGCAACAACCTAGCAACCAAATAAATTCTTCAAAAAACTGCACAGCAACACCCTCGCAAACCCGTAAAATATATAAAAAAAAAACTGCACAGCAACACCCTAGCAACCCCGTAAAATACCCCATGAAGCTACACAACAACACCCTAGCAACCATATAAAACATTCCAGAAACTGAAATGAAAGAAGAAAATTCCAACACCTTAGCAACCACTTAAAAGTTACCACAAACTGTAAAGGAACACCCTAACAACCACATAAAATACCTCAGAAATTGCCTAGCAACACCCTAGCAACCGCATAAAATATCCCAGAAATGCATGGTAACACCCTAGCAACCACACCATTCCCCATAACCTGCACAGCAACAAAACACGATACCACATAAGAATGGCCCAAAAATCAACCACTACCCAGCAACACCCTAACTACCACATAAAATACTCCAAAAACTACACAACAACACCCTAGCAACCACATGAAATTCAACCATACATTGCACATCAACACACAAGCAACCACATAAAATATCCCTGAAACTACACAGCAAAACCCTAGCAACTGCAAAAGAAATCCCAGAAACTTCATTGCAACACCTTAGCAACCGCATAGAAGACCACCAGAAACTACACCGCAACACCCTAGCAACCACATAAATTACCCCAGAAACTTCACAACCACTACCTAGCAACCACATGGAATACCACCAGAAAATACACAGCAACACCCTAGCAACCACATGAAATACCATCAGAAACTACACAGCAACACTCTAGGAACCACATAAAACTCCCCAGAAACTACACAACACCCTAGCAACCATGTGAAATACAATCAGAAACTACGCAACACCCAAGCAACCACATGAAATACCATCAGAAACTACACAGCAACACTCTAGGAACCACATAAAACTCCCCAGAAACTACACAACACCCTAGCAGCCACATGAAATACCATCAGAAACTACACAACACCCTAACAACCACATAAACCCCCTTAGAAACTACACAAAATCCTAGCAACCACATGGAATACCACCAAAAAGTACACAACAACACCTTAGCAACCACATGAAATACCATCAGAAACTACACAGCAACACTCTAGGAACCACATAAAACTCCCCAGAAACTACACAACACCCTAGCAACCATGTGAAATACAATCAGAAACTACGCAACACCCAAGCAACCACATGAAATACCATCAGAAACTACACAGCAACACTCTAGGAACCACATAAAACTCCCCAGGAACTACACAACACCCTAGCAACCACATGAAATACCATCAGAAACTACACAACACCCTAACAACCACATAAACCCCCTTAGAAACTACACAACACCCTAGCAACCACACAAAACTCCCCAGAAACTAAACAACACCCTAGCAATCACATGAAATACCATCAGAACCTACACAACACCCTACCAACCACATAAAAATAACATCATAAACTACACAGCACCCTAGCAACCACATAAAATAGCATCAGACACTACACAACACCATAGCTACCATATGAAATACCATCATAAACTACACAACACCCTCGCAACCACATGAAAAACCATCAGAAACTACACAACACCATAGCAACCATATGAAATACCATCAGAACCTACACAACACCCTGAGAACCACATAAAAATAACATCATAAACTACACAGCACCCTAGCAACCACATGAAATACCATCAGAAACTACACAACGCCATAGCAACCATATGAAATACCATCAGAAACTACACAACACTCTAGCAACCACGTAAAACTCCCCAGAAACTACACAACACCCTAGAAACCACATGAAATACCATCAGAAACTACACAACACCCTAGCAACAGCATAAAACCCCATAAAAACTACACAACATCCTGGCAACTACATTAAATAACATCAAAAACTACACAGAAACACCCTAGCAACCACTTAAAACTCCCCAGAAACTACACAACACCCTATCAACCACATGAAATACCATCAGAAACTACACAGCAATACCCCAACAAACACATAAAATAAGCCCAAACAGGCCTATCAACCACATAAAATATCCCAGAAACTGCCTAGCAACACCCTAGCAACCACATAAAACTCCCCAGAAACTGCAGCACATTAGCAACCATCAGGACTTAAAGGAAACAGCATTTTTTCTCAGCTGAACTGTTGCATATACTGACAGCTCGACATGTTGAAATTGAATAGACTCCTTCTAATTGAATTACTAAAGGCACCAAAACACTTCAGTGTGACGATAAGCACATGTAATTTATTGAATACAGTTTGACAGTTTGTAAGCACAATAACAGCGACTGTTATTTGTTTGGCACCAACACAGGCACACACACACACACACACACACACACACACACACACACACACACACACACACACACACTTCTTTCTGTTAGCTCTATTTCTATGGAGCATCTGCTGTTGTGAAAGAACAGATTCATTCTTTGCCAAGTAAAGACGTCCATATCTGAATTCGCTTCAGACTTAGGAAAGGAAATACATCTTATGCAATAGAAATGGAATGATTTTTAATCACTAATACATTTATTAATTTAATAACACACTATATATACAGTTGAAGTCAGAATTATTAGCCCCCCCCCCCATTGAATTGTTTTACTTTTTCAGATATTTCCCAAAGGATGTTGAACAGATTCAGGAATTTTTCACAGTATTTCCTACAATATTTTTTCTTCTGGAGAAAGTCTTATTTGTTTTATTTCGGCTAGAATAAAAGCATTTTTTAATTGTTTTTAACCCATTTTAAGCTCAATATTATTAGCCCCTTCAGCAATATTAGTTTTGGATTGTCTCCAGAACAAACCACTGTTATACAATGACTTACCTAATTACCCTAACTTTACCCTAATTAACCTAGTTAAGCCTTTAAATGTCACTTTAAGCTGAATACTAGTATCTTGAAGAATATCTAGTCTAATATTATGTGCTGTCCTCATAGCAAAGAGAAAATAAATCAATTATTAGTAATGAGTTATTAAAACTATTATGTTTAGAAGTGTGTTGAAGAAATCTCTCCATTAAACAGAAATTGGGGGAAAAAATAAACCGGGAGGCTAATAATTCTGACTTCACCTGTATATACGTATTCTGATTCTCAGAAGTTTAACTGGTGGTGGATTGAGCTGCTTTAAATTCAGCGTACATCAGCAGCACGCTATGAGAATAGCAGTGAACTGCAGGAGATCAACTATTTGAACTCATTTCCTTTCAGGTGCGGCTATTGTTATTGTAACAGGGCAAAAAACACAGCAATATTTAAACCTGCCCTGTAAACCTGCAGACGCTAACCCACAGTAAAACAGAGTAGCATTATTAATGATTAAGCTTTATATAGTTATGATGTTTGTTTACATTAGTAAATGTATAATATATTCATTGATTTATCTTCTTTTCGGCTTAGTCCCTTTCTTCATCAGGGGTCGCCACAGTGGAATGAACCACCAACTATTCCCACATATGTTTCACACAGCGGATGCCCTTCCAGCTGCAACCCAGTACTGGGAAACACCCAAACACACTCACACACACTCATACACTACAGCCAATTTAGTTCATCAATTCCCCTATAGCGCATATGTTTGGACTGTGGGGAAAACCGGAGCACCCGGAGGAAACCCACGGAAACACGGGTAGAACATGCAAACTCCACACTGAAACGCCGACTGACCCAGCCGAGGCTCGAACCAGTGACACACAGCAGCTTTAATAGTGTTTAGAATCTCATAAACACCGAACAACAATGCCTGCTCTCATCATGCGCCCACAGTCACACAACACTCCCAGTGTCCTGCATTATCAGATCAGATCAACTGAGTTCACATGCATTTCTAGAGGTCTTGGTGCATCGCATGAATTCATTTCACCACCGCAATGAGCCAAAGCAGAGAGCGAACAGCCTGAATCTGCATGTTCAGCTCTGTGTAGAATTTGCTCAGTTAAAAATATTCGCCCTCCTGTGAGTTTCTTATTCAAATATTTCCCAAATGATGTTGAACAGATTCAGGAATTTTTCACAGTATTTCCTACAATATTTTTTCTTCTGGAGAAAGTCTTATTTGCCTTATTTTGGCTAGAATAAAAGCAGTTTAAGGTCAATATCATTATTATCAATATCATTTATTATTCATTGTTTTGGATTATCTACAGCAGTCGTCCTCAACCTTTTTATCACCGTGGACCTGTCAATGTTTGACAATTTTACCCCGGACCAGCGGAGTCGTGTACGTAGATTGCTAAGGCGACCATTAACCGTTTTCTCAGAGGATGACAAGCTGGCAAAACATGCTGCAAATCAGATACAGTACATGTTTTACTTATGGAGAAATTAAAAACCACTCCAGTGTTTGTCTAAGATAATTAGTCTACCGAAATGTGTATATTCCATACAAAATATGAAGCTGATTGGTCAGTTCTTGTCACGTGACTGGTGGCATTCTGAAGATGTTTATAACTGGGAAAGCCTGGAAGGTGCAAGCACGTTGTGCCGCTTCTGCGCGTTGCTCCCAATTGTAGACGCAAAATGTAAACAGTCCTAGTCAGTCTTAAGGCCGCTGTCATTTGCAATTTCCAGCGGTTGATCTTCTTGCACAGACATGCTGGATTCATCTGATTTGTTGACAAAAAATGTGTTTGTGGGTCCATTACTGGGATCACTTTCCCCTTCAGAAACCTTCCAGAGACATCTGTTTCTTACTCATTTTGCTAGTTTTGGGGTTAAATTTTGGTGCTCAGGTGACCAAGATGTACCTGAGAGGATACGGTCATTTTTCAAAATAAAAGTTGATGGAAATAATGAATGATTTCTAGTTCAGCCCGGTACCAATTAATTGGTTGGGGACCACTGGTCTACAGAACAAACCACTGTTATGCAATAACTTGCCTAATTACCCTAACTTTACCCTATTAACCTAGTTAAGCCTTTAAATGTCACTTTAAGCTGAATACTAGTATCTTGAAGAATATCTAGTCTAATATTATTTACTGTCATCATGACAGAGAGAAAATAAATCAGTTATTAGAGATGAGTTATTAAAACTATTATGATTAGAAATGAGCTGAGAAAATCTTTCCATTATACAGAATTTGGGGGGAAAATATACAGGAGGGCTAATAATTCTGACTTCAGCTGTATATTTAACCACAAAGCTAGTTTTATGTTGCATGGGAATATTTTTGACAACAGCTAAAAATACATT
>NC_079443.1:53567826-53677826 GCF_903798145.1 Danio aesculapii | reverse complement strand
GGGAAAATAAATATGAACACATAAATAGCTATTTTTGAGGATCTTTAGGATGTACTGTACTGCCAGTGTGACTTTATTGTAGATATTATTATATTTACTGTATGTTTGCCACTGAAAGGCTGAATTCTAGAAATCATAAGTCACATTTTGTGCCAAATCTTAAGAAAAGAATGATAAAAGATACAGATACAGCACACTGTTTTTTTAATTAGTATTATTATTGACCGAAGCGTAAGCTATATCTCATTTGGCATTCAAATTATTTGGCTGTAAAACACCATTACAAGCGCACAAGGTGATCTCCGTGATTACTTAAGGCAGGGGTGTATTGGACATTTTAAAAGTGGGGGGGGAACAGCTGTATGAAATCCAAAACTTTACATTCTTAAGCTGCGGTCACTCTGGGCTTTGTGTGTACGAAATTTTGTCGTACGGCGCTGCGAAAAGGGGCGGGATTAAACAAGATGATTAGACATTTTAAAAAAGCGAGCGATTGCTCCATGTATTAAATTTCTGTCCAGAGAGGTCATGTTTTGATCCTCGATTGGTCTCACGCAGTCAAGTGATGCGATTTCGCAGGTCAGAGTTCACCAAGCTTGAACTTTGCACCGCAACAACATGCGAAACTTGACGCATGACCCCACGTTTCCGGTCTGACACATTCGCGTGCGTATGAATAGAAGTCTATGGGAGGAAAAGTCAAGTGTGACCGCAGCTTAAATCACCTGTTTCTAAATGGTCTGTCTCAAAAAGTGAGGGGGACATACCCACCCCCATCCCCCCCGGTTGCTACGCCCCTGCTCTAATGAAAAGAAGCGCAAGACATCATTTTAAAGAGGGTTTAAATTAATTTGTGTGTAACATCTGCCAAAAAATAAAACAACTTGCCTTTGTAAAAGAATATTTTTCTATTATTATCCTCTCTTTTCACATGCATAGGCTACAGTGCTGCGTCCAATGCTCCTTTGCTGAGATAATCCATCCACCTCAAGATACTGAATAGACAGCATGATTATTGCACAGATGTGCCTTAGGCTGGCTACAATAAAAAACATGCTTCATTTTGTATTTACTCTGGATTTAATTGTGGCCAGCCTGAGGCACACCTGTGTGATAATCATTTACTATGGTTTACTTCAAATGCTGTAGTGAAACTACGCTTCGTTTTATAGTTACTATGGTTTTACCTCAAATGCCATAGCTAAACCATGCTTTGTTTTGTAGTTACTACAGTTTTACTTCAAATGCTGTAGTTTAACCATGCTTCATTTTATAGCTACTATGGTTTTACTTCAAATGCCATAGTGAAACCATGGTCAATTTTGTAGTTACTATGATTTACTTCAAATGCTGTAGTAAAATTATACTTTATTTTATAGCTACTACAGTATTACTTCAAGTCCCATAGTAAAACTATGTTTCATTTTGTACTTACTACAGTTTTACTTCAAATGCCGTAGTAAAACCATGCTTCATTTGCTAGTTACTACAGTTTTACTTCAAATGCCGAAGTAAAACCATGCTTCATTTGCTAGTTACTATGGTTTTACTTCAAATGCCGTAGTAAAACGATGCTTTATTTTGTAGTTACTACAAATGCCGTAGTAAAATCATGGTCAATTTTGTAGTTACTACAGTATTACTACAAATGCCGTAGTAAAATCATGGTCAATTTTGTAGTTACTACAGTATTACTACAAATGCCGTAGTAAAATCATGGTCAATTTTGTAGTTACTATAGTATTACTACAAATGCCGTAGTAAAATCATGGTCAATTTTGTAGTTACTACAGTATTACTACAAATGCCGTAGTAAAACAATGCTTTATTTTGTAGTTACTACAGTATTACTACAAATGCCGTAGTAAAATAATGGTCAATTTTGTAGTTACTACAGTTTTACTTTAAATGCCATAGCAAAATGCTTTATTTTGTAGTTACTAGTTTTACTTTACATGCTGTAGTAAAACCATGCTTTATTTTATAGTTACTACAGTTTTACTTCAAATGTCGAAGTAAAATCATGGTCAATTTTGTAGTTACTACAGTTTTACTTCAAATGCCGTAGCAAAACGATGCTTCATTTTATGGTTACTACAGTTTTACTTCAAATGTCGTAGTAAAAGTATGGGTAATTTTGTAGTTACTATGATTTATTTCAAATACAATAGTAAAATTTTGCTTAATTTTGTAGTTACTACAGTATTACTACAAATGCCGTAGTAAAATCATGGTCAATTTTGTAGTTACTACAGTTTTACTTTACATGCCATAGTAAAACCATGCTTCATTTTATAGTTACTACAGTTTTACTTCAAATATCGTAGTAAAAGTATGGTTAATTTTATAGTTACTACAGTTTTACTTCAAATATCGTAGTAAAAGTATGGTTAATTTTATAGTTACTACAGTTTTACTTCAAATGTCATAGTAAAAGTATGGTTAATTTTGTAGTTACTATGATTTACATCAAATGCTGTAGTAAAACCATGGTCAATTTTATAGTTACTATGATTTATTTCAATAACAATAGTAAAATTTTGCTTAATTTTGTAGTTACTAGAGTTTTACTTTACATGCCGTAGTAAAACCATGCTTCATTTTATAGTTTCTACAGTTTTACTTCAAATGCCATAGTAAAATGATGCTTTATTTTGTAGTTACTACAGTTTTACTTAAAGCGTAGTTTACTATGCTTCATTTTATAGTTACTTTGGTTTTACTTTAAATTCTGTAGTTTAACCATGCTTCATTTTGTTGTTACTACAGTTTTACTTCAAATGCCATAGTTAAACCATGCTTCATTTCACTAGTTACATAGTTACTATGGTTTTACTTCAAAAAAATCAAAGCATCATAATCATGTTACTACTAATAAACAATAAGTTATACTGTGTCTACTGTGATTCGTTTAAATAAACATAAGCGATCACAGTTGATATGATACCAAGGAATGTTTTTACAGTCTTTTATAAAGTGTAATGGTCTCGATAATGAAGGTTTTTGTGCTCGGGCGAGCGCACTGATCCGGCCATCATCACAGTTTTTGTCCTTGAGGACTATCGAGCGTCCGGCGTGTGCTGAAACTCATTTGCCTTCAGGCTTTTCTGAGGGTCAGATGAGGGTCAAAACTTGCCAGTCAATAGTGGACAATATTCACTTTGCATCAAATAAAAAGATTTGATTACAGCAATAAAACTCAAATGCATGATACTCTTACAATTGTCTTGCACAGATTGTAGGTCATTTCGCATTTACATGTGCGTCTGTATCAGAACTCATTTTGTGTATGCCAATAAATAAACTAAATGTACATTTAAATGCATTTTAATTCAAATGATTCCCAAATTACGTTTAACAGAGCCTGGAAATTTTCACAGTATGTCTGATAATATTTTTTCTTCTGGAGAAAGTCTTATTTGTTTTATTTTGGCTAGAATAAAAGCAGTTCTTAATTTTTTAAAGCCATTTTAAGTTCAATATTAACTCCCTTAAGAACATACATATATTTTTCCAATTATCTACAAAAATCAAACTATTATGTTTAGAAATGCATTGAAAAAAATCTGTTAATAAAAAGTTTGGGGGGAAAAATGACATAATTAACATTTATCATGGCTAATAATTCAGATTTCAACTAATCTATGTTCTACTCTATATGATTGGAAATAAATTGCATTTGTTTTTGTAGTATTAGAAGGGTTTGTTAGCCTTAATGTTTAATAACAGTACTTATAAAGCATTACTTATACTAATATCTATTTTAAAGACCATAAGTTAACTTAATACTAGTTAATGCACTTAACTATAAACATTAATGCATTTAACGTACTATCATTACCAAATAATGATCAATATATGTTGCATTGCAAGTAAATAATGTTACCTAAAATTAGATTTGAAACATATTTAGGCTAAACCTCTAATGACAAAGTGAAATGCATTGGTGAATAAGATGTGTGGGCTGAAGCGACAAGCACAGAACAAACGTTTAAAAAGGTGTCCATCTGAATATTACAGATCTTTATTTGCATTACAAAACAAAAAGTTGTGCATTCCAAGACGTCAACATACAAAAAAAACAAAAAATACACTGCATGACTTTAAAGCATTTGAGCAAGTCAACCAAGGTCACGAGAGATGTTACAAGAGCGAGTCTCTGTTAGGTGTCACTCAAACTCTTAGCCCCGCCCCTCTCTCCACTCCTCAAGCAGTGAAACTGGTGAAGCTCATCCATATCAGCAAAACTTCAGCCGAATACCAGCGGTGCGCTTACAAAAAGAGGAGTACGTGGGCACACAAACAAAGGGCTTGTACGGACGTCTGCATTTTTTTCATATTTTTTTTTTTGGTTGGTTGTCCAATCACAATGCGACTTAGGTCATATTTATCCGTTAAAAGTTAAACAGCGAAAAGACGTGAAAAAGAAGGCAATGTGGAATGTACAGTGCATAGAAGTGTGTTGAGCAGGCTTCATGATGAACCCGCCTGCTTCTCCTGTTCGATGGCTGGAAGGAAAAAGAAGAAGTGTTAGTTTCGCATTAGAGGTTTCTTCAATGCGTGCAAGCATTTTTTAAAAATAAATGCATGCATTTTTGTTGTTTAATGAAGTAAAAGTCTTACTTTCTTTTGATGGCAGGGGATTTTTCTCCTGAGTTTCTGTTTTCTTCAGCTTGGTTTTGTCAAAGCTGGTCACCTCCTCGAGATTTGGCTTGTCAGACATGTTTGCAGTAGGTCTGAAAAAGGAAATGACAGGAAATGCTCGCTGTTAATGATGACACGCACACAAAGAGACATTTGCATGCAGACAGAGAGACAAACATCCATTATTAATATTCACATCACTGATATCAGAGGACAATAGGGCATTTCCTAGTGAACAAACCTTTGTTTGTCTAATCTAAAAAAAATGCATGCTAATGCGTTAATAAAACACTCAAAAATAACCTAAATATGTGCTTAAAAGCATTAAAGATCGAAATCTGAAAGCTCTGCTGCCTCTGCTTTGTGTTTTATGCAATAACTGTGGTGAAAAAAGGGCTGCTGTTGCATCACAGTCTTCAGTGTGTTTTATGAAACCACCGCCCTTTCCTGCTCATTCTCTCCCATTTCACCTCATATCTCCGTTTCTATCAGGAAAATCCGCCTTTCGGCTCTTCCAGTAATCTGAGCACATTTTCCCCGAAGATTTGCGCATTATTTGGCGCTGAACAGGCGGAGGCTTTATTCATTCCTGAACAAAGAAACTACACGCATCTATTGTCTCCGACACACATACCGTCACAATCGCACTTTTACACACGATACTTTTCAATCTTACGTCATAATAACCTCCAATGTACTTGTTATGATGATAAAATGCATTTATACTATTATAACTGTGTCTAATTTTTTTTTTTTAATACGCGTTTGAATATACATTTATCCCTACGTTAGATACTATCCGAGTGTAAAAAAGAATAATACATCATATAATTCAACATCTACGCATTTTACACATAATTAAATCATAGTGGTGCTCACCAGAGTTGTGTCTGTAGTTGAAGTGTGTGTTCTCCCTCAGCGGATGCAGCAGTGTGAGCTACAGCGCGCACACACGCCATATATATAAGGCGCGATATGTAAATCACGTGACTGACGTCACTGGACCGTTATTCCAGCGCTACTTAGCCGATTCCGCGCGGAATGAAACAAATGAACGACTCGATGAGGAGATTAAACATTATAAACACAAAAACACAGTAAATGTGCAGGTATTTGAGAGTTTTTCACTGTGAATCTGCGCAGACTGAAGTGAACGCCCTCTGAGAGCCGCGCTGATGCTAGGCGACAGCGGCACCTGCCGGAGAGCAATGACAACACAGAACATAATAATAATAATCATAATAATAAACTTACAGCATATAGTGCAATTCCTAGTCATTTATTGTAAATACTGTAGTATTTTTGAACCATACTGTAGTAAAGTACTTAAATTATTTTTTGTGGCGATTATATAGTTGATATGGCAACACAGCAACAATAGTAATATAAACAAATGAGCCAATACTGTGTTTTATACAACTATATGGTAGGATATCATATTACAATACACCACAGTTTACTGTAGTAGAATTCAATGTATACTACCCCTACTGAAAAAAACAGCTTAAACCAGCCTAGGCTGGTTGTAGTTGGTTGACCAGGTTGGTTTTCAGAGGGGTTTTGGCCATTTCCAGGCTGGTTTCCAGCCATTTCCAGCCTGGTCTTAGCTGGTCAGGGTGGAAAATTACCAGCTAAAACCAGCTTGACCAGCTTAGCCAGGCTGAGAGCCCAGCCAAAACCAGCTATGTCCAGCTTAAACCAGGCTGGTCAAGCTGGTTTTAGCTTGATTTAGCTGGTCATTTTCCAGCCTGACCAGTTAGGACCAGGCTGGAAATGGCTGGAAACCAGCCTGTAAATGGCCAAAACCCCTCTATAACCAGGCTGGTCAACCAGCTAAAACCAGCCAACCAGCATAGGCTGGTTTAAGCTGGATTTTTCAGCAGGGACAGTATTTATTATCAGTTCACTACAGTTGATACGCAGTGTGCTGGAGAAATTATTGACAAGTTATGACAATATTTACATAATTTAACCTAAAAATGCTTTAAATTACTATCGTTTTTTTTAATTCTCTTATTTATTCATAGAAATGTATATAAAAATGACCTATTTTATTATCTATTCACAATAAATGAGTTCCTAAAAATAGTTTGACTTTCTAACTATAATATATATATATATATATATATATATATATATATATATATATATATATATATATATATATATATATATATATATATATAAAATACTGCATTAGACTGTGAATTATCATTATTTACACATATTTCTGTACATTTTTGCTTTATTCTATTGTTCTCATTCATTCATTCATTTTCTTTTTGGCTTATTCCCTTTATTAATCTGGGGTCGCCACAGCAGAATGAACTGCCAACTATTCCAACATATGTTTTACGCAGCGGATGCCCTTCTAGCTGCAACCCATCACTGGGAAACATCCATACACACTCATTCACACACATAAACTACGGACAATTTAGCTTACCCAATTCCCCTATAGCGCATGTGTTTTGACTGTGGGGGAAACCGGAGCACCTGGAGGAAACCCACGTGAAAACGAGGAGAACATGCAAACTCCACACAGAAACGCACACTGACCCAGCCGAGGCTCGAACCAGCGACCTTCTATTGTTCTCATGTGACTTTATAAATATAGAGTGTGATGTTTTTACAAAAATATATACAAAAAGTGTTGAGTTTACCCAAACACCAAACATATGAATATAATGATGTAAGATTTAAAACACTAAAGGCTCTATTTAAGCCAGGCTGGAACAGGAAGTGTGTGTGTGATCACTTCCTGTTGGCTGCCTTGCACAATACGTTGCTTTTAAAAATAATTTTGTAATGAAAAACAGGAATCAGACGCTCCTTGTGAAATGTGTGTGTGTGTGTTTTAATTATTTCTTATATTTTTACTCTTTAAAGTCAGTTAAACATTACTGACTTGAGTTATTTGTTCATTTAATTGCCATTTAGTTAGGAAGGGGAGTTAGGAAGATTTTAAGGGCTCATACATTTATGGGGGGCCCCAGAGACATTATCAAGGGCCCGCGCCAACAATTAAATAATTAATTAATTAATATGTATTTAAAAAATGTTTTTTTATTAATTAATTAATTAATTAATGTATTTATTTATTGTTTAAAACACCTGCAGAAAATATTCAGATGTAAAAATGCTAAATACTTTCTGGATTGACAAAAAAATATAAATAAAATAATAAATAAATAAACAAATGAAAGAAAAACAAGGAAGAAATAAGAAAA
This sequence comes from Danio aesculapii, assembly GCF_903798145.1. Taxonomy (NCBI): domain Eukaryota; kingdom Metazoa; phylum Chordata; class Actinopteri; order Cypriniformes; family Danionidae; genus Danio; species Danio aesculapii. Next base: position 53,669,952 of record NC_079443.1, on the reverse strand, counting down.
AAAATTAAAACTAAAAATAAAACTAATTAATTAATTAAAATAAAATAAATAAAAAATGTAAAAATAAAATGAATAAATTAATTAAAATGAAAAAATTATAAAATTATAAATAAAAATAATTTTGTTAATTTATTGATTTTTTTATTTATTTATTTATAAATTGTTTAACACACAGAAAATATTCAGATTTTTGTCAGAAGCAAATGTAATAATGCAAAATACTTTTCAGGATTTACAAAAAATAGATAAAGAGATAAATAAATAATAAAAAAAACTAATGCATTTCTTATTATTTAATTAAAATAACAAATAAAAAAGATTTAATTAATTAAAATGAAAATTAAAAATAAAAAATATTTAAATAATGATTTAATTAACTAATAAATTTTTTATTTATTGTTTAAAACAGAAAATATTCAGATTTTTGTCAGAAGCAAATGTAAAAATGTTAAATACTTTTCAGACTTCACAAATAAAATAAAATAAAAATAAATAAAGAAAGAAAGAAAGAAAGAAAGAAAGAAAGAAAGAAAGAAAGAAAGAAAGAAAGAAAGAAAGAAAGAAAGAAAGAAAGAAAGAAAGAAAGAAAGAAAGAAAGAAAGAAACAAACAAACAAACAAACAAACAAACAAACAAACAAACAAACAAATAAATAAATAATTAAAATATTTTTTTAATTTAAAATAAAATTTATAAATAATGATTTTATTTATTTGTTTAAATATTGTTTAAAACACAATTTATTGTTTAAAACAGAACATCTTCAGATTTTTGTCAGAAGAGAATGTAAAAATGCAAAAAACTTTTGAGGATTTACAAAAAATAGATAAATAAATATTTTTAAAAAAGAAAAAAAATTAATTAAAATAAAAAATAATTGTATTTATTTATTTATTTAGTGATAAATAGACCTTTATGCATCAAATCCATATAAAACCTCATATTTCAGCCGGCAGATGGCTTCAGCAGGTCTAAACTGTAACAGGAAGTGTGTGCTATCACTTCCTGTTGGCTGCCATAAACTCTATTTAGAGACATCTGAGCAGTTCCTCACACTACTGGCTGTTCAGAATGATTTTGTGTTGGAAAACGTGACAGAGATGCAGATATTCGCTTGACGTGACAGATTTTGAAAGTGAGTTTTTGCAAAAAAACAAAGGAGCAAATGATTCTTTCAGCAACCAAAAACATGAACAAGCTGCCATGTTTAACCATTATCATCATCTTCTGCACTATAATGAACTCAGAATGAGGAAATGACTTTTTAACAAGGGGTCACATGTGCTGGTGACGATTAAAGATAACATTGTATGAGAGCTTTGCACTGACTGTATATGTTTTGCATTATTTATTGAATGTATGTTTTGGGTAATCTTCTGTAATTGGTAACATTTCATTAATAATAATCATAATTCCTTACATTTATATAGCACTTTTCTAGACACTCAAAGCGCTTTACACAGGGGGGGGGGGGGGGGGGGGTATAGGGGGGATCTGCTCATCCACCATCAGTGTGCAGCATCCACCTGGATGATGCGACAGAGTCATATTGCACCAGACCGCACACCACACACCAGCTGATTGGTGAAGAGGAGACACAGTGATGAAGCCAATTATGATATGAGCAGGGGCGGACTGGCCGTCTGGCAATTCTGGCAAATGCCAGAAGGGCCGGAGCAGTTTTAAAATGTGGGCCGGTCAGGTTTTTTTTTTATTTTTTTTTTTAATATGTATTGTTTTTGCATGCTGGCAGCTTTTATCTCTTGCAAGATGTGAATATAATGCTGCTGTTGATGACAATAATAATAATAATAATAATAATAATAATGATTGATAATTATAATAATGATACATGTTAAGCATTTGGGCCAATCGGCGACGGCCGGCCGGTTTCGAGATGGGCCGACCCAATCAGAGGCTGTGGATTACGCTGATGTAATCAAAATCTGGCAAGATGGTCAAACAGTAAATGCAACACAACGCAAGCTAACGTTAATGTCAAAATATGGACCGTAAAAAAAGGAAAGGCGGTGCTGATAAGGTCAGAGAGAGCAAGAAAAGGGCTCTAAAATCAGATGCTGCCAAATGCATAAAATTAACCGAAATATTCGCGAGAGGAGGTGTAAATGCATCGGAGGACAGTAGCGCGGTAGAGGAGGTAAGAAGGGAACAGAAAATAAAGCAGGTCACACATCGGATGCGCCGCAACACGGCGAGCACATGACAGTTGAGAGTATGGCACATCAGACGCGCATATTCACATGACAGCTGCCGACTTGTGTACCTTAGAAACCTTTGTTTAGAAATTAGAATTCTGAAATGCATGGCGTTGTGCGGCGCGACGCTGTGCGTCGCCGAGCAGCGCTTCTGGTGTGTGACTGACCCCCTTAATTATACTAAAATATAAATAATAATTAATTTTAATGTCATTCACGCTACTTCTGACAGTTTTTGACAGTAACCTACACTGTGTTTAACAGTTAACTCAGCGTGGAACTCCCATACATTTTAAAATATCATTATAAGCAGATAATGTGGAATTTAGGGTATACACAGAACAGCTATAGCTATAGTACTGTAGGAATTTGTAGTCAACTCTAAATACATAGCTAGTCTTTAAAGTAAAACATTAAATACATGCATATGTCACAGTATGTAGGTGGAACATAGACTTCTTTTACAGGCAATATTGTAGTATATCTATGCAATAGTCAGACATTGGCTTGCTCATGTTCTTCCTTTCCTGACTCCTGTGTTCATCTATTCAAACTAGAATGTTTCTGGACCCAGTGGCAGTGCAGATAGCCTGACTGCTGCAGCAGAGTCAAGTGTCATGGAGGTAGGAATACAGCCGTAAGAGAAACACACCCTGAGACAAATGCTGACAGTTTCTTAATACTGTGTACAGAAAACTGATATAGAAACCACAAACCAGTTAGGGGTTGTCAGTGGGGGCTAGTTCACCACAGATATCTGGTCAGTCAGAGGCAACGAGCTGCAATCAATCCAGAATTCTTTATTCTTTTTCCACAAAGTTTCCAACAAGTACTGAGCATGCAAGTGCTAAACATCACTTCGGAGTATCCATGTAGGTTGGTGTGTGTGTGTGTGGTCGCGAAACAAATAAGAATAAACTGTCTGATTGCCAGAAACACTTCAAAATAAAAGCTCATGTAAGCCTTTTTAAGACTGTGGCTAATTAACGATAAATTAACCCCTACGATAGGAGTAGCCTGTGAATGTGTGTCACACACACACAAATGGAGATGCAGCACTAGCAACACTTCAGCATACTGTATATCAAAAAAGCTATATATCATGAAGGATTAAAAAATACAAATCTGCTAGTACACACAAATATTTCTGCTTTTTTGTTATATATTGTATTGCCTTTTTTGCTACTGTTATTACTTAAGTATAATAAAGTTTTTTTACAGACGCTAGGACACATTTCTCTATATAGGACACTTTTGCAAAACTCTTGACACAGTGAGCACAACAGAAGTCTATGTGGGCTGAACTAGGGATCAATTCTCATTGTTTTGGCACAAAATGCATTTAATGATTACATCTCTCAAATTTCATCAATTCTTTTCTCACTCAGACACAATAACTGACAAAATTCTTTGGACATACAGGACATTTTGCACATGCTGCGTGCTGCGTGTCCATTTGTGTGTAAAGCTCTGTGTGTGTGTGTGTGTGTGTGTGTGTGTGTGAGACACATTCAAAGGTTACTTCTGTCATATAATAGCAGACAAACATTTTTTTATTAAGTTTTTACTGTATGTATACATTTTTTATAAAGAGGTTGTTTTTGTTCCAGTCACATACATTTAAATGTTTTAATATCTATTACATTTGGCACTGCGTATATTATTTCACCATCTGTACACTAATATAATGTGTGGATGTGCGTGTCCATGGGTGGGGCTGTGTCGGTGTGGTAATGTGGGCTGGTGTGGCTACAGTGCCAGGGCTGAATTTTTGTCCCAGTCCGCCCCTGGATATGAGGATGGTTAGGAGGCCATGATGGACAGAGGCCAGTGGGCAGAGGCCCATTTTACGCAGCGGATGCCCTTCCAGCCACAACCCAGTACTGGGAAACACCCATACACTCTCATATTCACACACACACACACACTACGGACAATTTAGCTGACCCAATTCCCCTATAGCACATGTGTTTGGACTGTGGGGAAACCGGAGCACCCAGAGGAAACCCACGCCAACACTGGGTGAACATGCAAACTCCACACAGAAATAACAACTGGACTCAAACCAGCGACCTTCTTGCTGTGAGGCCACAGTGCTAACTATTGAGTCATATGTGTTCATATAAGTTTTATTATTATTTTTTTAAACTGTATATTATAGCAGACGTTACAGTAGGCCATTTCGTGTGATCATTGATCTTCAGCCCAAATAAATTGTTTACACTTAACTTAAAAAATGTTGTAAATCCAAGGAATCATTTACATTTACATTTAGTCATTTAGCAGACGCTTTTATCCAAAGCGACTTACAAATGAGGACAAGGAAGCAATTTACACAACTATAAGAGCAGCAGTGAACAAGTGCTATAGACAAGTTTCAGGTGTGTAAATCTAAGAAGCTGAGCATTAGTAATGTGTTTTTTTTTTTCTGAGAGAGAGAGAGAGTACAGTTAGTGGTATAGCCAGAGAGCCAGTTACAGATTAGGAAGGAAAGTGGAGACTAAACAGTTGCGTTTTTAGTCGTTTCTTGAAGACAGCAAGTGACTCTGCTGTTCTGATGTAGTTAGGGAGTTCATTCCACCAACTGGGCAGATTGAATGTGAGAGTTCGGGAAAGTGATTTCTTCCCTCTTTGGGATGGAACCACGAGGCGACGTTCATTCACAGAACGCAAGTTTCTGGAGGCACATACATCTGCAGAAGTGAGAGCAGATAGGAAGGAGCAAAGCCAGAGGTCACTTTGTAAGCAAACATCAGAGCTTTGAATTTGATGCGGGCAGCAACTGGCAGCCAGTGCAAACGGGTGAGTAGCGGAGTGACGTGTGCTCTTTTGGGTTCATCAAAGACCACTCGTGCTGCTGTTATAGAGTGCGAATCTGCAAGATTGAGCAGTTCTAGAAATGTGCTCAGAGAAGTTCAGTTGGTCATCAATCGTTACTCCAAGGCTTTTTACCATTTTGGATGCAGTGATGGTTGCTCCGTCCATCTGGATTGAAAAGTTATGGTGAAGAGTCGGGTTGGCAGAATCATCTTTGAATTGGTTTATTTAGTAAAGCTGGTTTTTATTTTTGGAGCAGAATATTATCTTTTCATACAGTTTAATGAATTTAATTACAAAATGTAACCCATGTACTTAGGTTCTGTCCATTTTCTACTCAAATAAAACAGCAATTTTGAGTTATGAACTTGAAATTTCAAATGCACGTCAAAAATAATCATCACAAATACATTTAAATTAAATCATTTTAAAATTAAAAGCACATAAATATAACAAAATGTATTTTTCTCATCTTTAATGCACGCGTCTGCATAAATACAATAAACCTGTATCAGAATTTACTTAGTTTTAATAGTTGAAATGTATATTTACAAGACTTAACGGTGAGTTTTTGCAATACAAAGTGATCAAGTTAGAGCATTATTTTGTTAGTTTTAATCTTTGCTCTGTTTCACTTGAAATCTCACATATAAACAGCAGATTGAGCATAACTGTTAAAGGTATACAGTTCACCCAAAAATGAAAATTCCTTCCTCATTTGCTCATCCTCCTCTTGTTCAAACCTGTTTGAGTTTCTTTCTTCTGTTGATCACAAAGGAAGATAATATGAAGAATGCTGGAAAAGACAGCCATTGACTTCCACTGTATTCTTTGTTCCTACTATGGATATCAGTGGCTTACTGCTTTTCCATCAACATATATTGTTTTATATTCAACAGAAGAATGAAACTCTTGAGTATGAGGAAATGATGAGAATCGCTTTGGGTGCACTGTAGCTTTAAGGTTTGAGAGATTTAAAGGGACAGTTCAGCCTAAAATGAAATCTTTGGTGATTTAATCACCCTTCACTTATACTAAAGATATTTGATTTCTTTTTCAATCTGTTGAACAAAGAAGAAGATATTTTGAAGAATGTTGAAAACCGGTTGACTTCTGTATTGAATTTTCCTACTGTTGATGTCAATAGCTATGTTTTTATCCACATGTATTTATTAGCATTTTTTAATATTGCTTAATGGAAATGTCAAGGTGAGCAGAAAGTTTGAAAATGTGCATAAAATAAAGTATGCGGACAAACTATTCACTAAATCTGTTTATATCCTAAACTTTGTGCATAAATCTAGTGTATTAATCTTTAGATGGAAACACAGCTGTTTACTCACCTTTCATTTGGACCAAACATATATAGATAGATAATTTTTGCTGAACAACATGCTATTTTATTGAACAACGTATTTCGAAGAATGTTAAAAATCAATAACCATTGACATCCGTATTGAATTTTCCTTCTGTTGATGTCAATAGTTGATGTTTCTATCCGCATATTTTTGTCAGCATTTTTAAAATATTGCATTAAAAAGGCTTAATGGAAATCTCTAGATGAGCATTAAGTTTAAAAATGTGCATAAGTAAAGAGTATGCACACAACTGAGTCAACTAAACACCCAACACAGGGAGAACATGCAAACTCCACACAGAAAAGACCACTGACCGAGCCGAGGCTCGAACCAGCGACCTTCTTGCTGTGAGGCCACATAGTGCTAACCATTGAGCCACCGTGCTGCCCAAAAATAAGATTACTTATCTAACTCCATTGGCAGATTCTTTAGATTCAAGGAAAAACCCACTTAACAGGACACTTCACCCAAAAGTGAAAATTCTATCATCATTTACTCACCCTTCACTTGCTTGAGTTTTTGTCTTCTGTTCAACACAAAATAAGATATTTTGAAGAATGTTGGAAACTGGTAACCATTGACTTCCATATATACAGTGCTATATACTGTATATAGTACTTATATAGTACAGTAAAGACCTCTTATGATACTGTTCTGCACATTTAATGGTACAGTTGAAATGAAGGTACGCAATTGTTCTCATAAAAAAAGACACGTAAGTGTTGGATAACTACTCTTTTATTACAATATCTATGAAATTAAATATAGCTGGAAAGGTAAAAGTTATTTATGAATAATTTCCATTCATTTAAAAGCATTTTATAGATATTAAACTAAATAATAGTTTATCCTCCTGAGACCCAAAGAAAATGTATTCTTTTTTTTTCCTTCATCCTTTGGGTTAAAAAAAATCTACAATTCAGAGTTTTTACATTTTGTTTTTATTTTTAATTTTACAGCATGTCCACTGTAGTGGACCACAGGACCATTTTAGTTCAAAACGATCGCCACTCAGACAACAAAACTGTACAGGATATGGCTGTAAAGGGATAATAATCCAATATTAATGCAACAAAAACAAAACAAAAGCCATTTTTTTCCTTTTGTATTAAAATTCCTGAAACAGTTTAGTCTGAAAGAGAGCCGAACTCAAAAAAAACAAAACAAAAACATAAAAAAGTGATGTTAATCCAAAACAAACTCAACATAAAAGTGATTTAAAACTGATCGTCATTCTCTGATTGTCTCTAATTGTCTGACTCTAAATCAGAGTCTCCCTCAACTATTTTATGAAGAATCCTCTCTGCTTCAGTTCTGCTCCCGACAACATGCAGTCATTAATTACATTAAGATGGTCCTGGTGTCCTCCATAGTGGACATTTAAGGATGAATAAAACAAGGGTGCTGCGCTTTTTATGTTGCTAGGCAACCACTGTATCAGCTGTGTATGCTGTCGATATTAGAATAATTGTAATATTAGCAGAAACATCCAGAAAGGAGGATATTTTGAAACACAAACAAGTTAACAGCTGTAAAAGCTAAATGTATTGTTCCTGACACTTTAATAAAGAAATATATATGTAATAATAATAATAGTAAAAAAAACAGTTAAAAAGCTAAATTTGACATGCCTCTCTCCTTCCCATAACATGTGCTTTTTTTGTATGTCAGCCATTTTAGATGCAGTGTAAGAAGTGGTTCCTAGCATGCCAGCCAATCAAATGACACATCACTAGAAAGCCCAGGATGTCCTCTGAACAGTACAACAGGACTTGACAGAGTAGCTCAAAGAATTCACAGAAAATTCATGAAAACGCAACGTCCACTACAGAGGACACAAGTCAATGGGCGGGGTCTCAGGAGGATATAGAAACTCATAAACATTCATTATTAAGTTTTATAAAACAAAACAACTGGTAAAACTAAACCAAAGATATTGTAAACTACACATTTAAGGCATTTTTAATAAACATTTGGTAAGCATTTTCTGATAAATACAGTTTCATTATTGATATCTGCTCCTTTTGGTGTTTGTTTTCCACTACCACGTGAGCTGGGAAAAGTCCTGCATGTGCAAAGTGTTCACACAGACATTTTACTATTGTTAAACTAATCAAACACTGTGCATATCTCATTACTGTGCTTTTGCAGAATTCTATTTCTATTTAAATATTAAGTAAATTAAATGAACTTTTAAGTGATTACAAAGGTATTGTAAGAAAATTGGAGAAAGAAATGTTTAATATGTAGATGGGAGAATGCATTTCAGTAACATTTCTGTGAAAAATGTAAAATGTTTAGCAAAAATAGATCTTTTGATTGATGTTAAAGTATTTTAATTCTTTATTGTAACTGGAAAAGGAGCATTTACACAAAAAGAAAATTCTTTTAAAAACATTGTTTATTTGATGTTTTATATTAACTGAAAATAAATTGAGGCATTTTGGCTCTTGAAGGAACACATTTGACACCGTTGAGGTATAAAGTGTCTTGTCACTGTAGTGCACTGTCAGAAATAAAGGTACGTGATCTATCACTGGGGTGGTACCTTTTCGAAAGGTACAAATTTGTACCTTAAAGGTCCATATTAATAATGGTAATTATTCTCTTTATTCTCCATTTCCACCTGGGGATACTCTTCCCGAGTCCCTCAGACTATGCAGAGTCACTGATTCGATCCAAGACCAACGACGAGATGATCCCCAGGTTTCCATATCCTGTACCGGGCCGTATCCTGAGCAGCTGCTGTGGTGAACATGAGACTGAGATGCTCCAGGGACAGACGAGTCTTCGCTGAGGCCAGCTTCCAGCCTCCGCCGCTGAGACTGCAGCTCTGCACGAGACGTTTGGCCAGCGGAGAAATTAAAATGGTCGTGCCCAACTGAGCCTGGTTTCTCTCAAGGTTTTTTTTCTTCACTTCCGCCATTAGTGAAGTTTTTTTCCCTCTCCGCTGTCGCCTCTGGCTTGCATGGTTCAGGATCTGTAGAGCTGCGCATCGTTGGATTTGCTCTTCAGTGTTTGGACTCTCAGTAGTGATTATTAAACCACACTGAACTGAGCTCAACTGAACTGAACTTAAACACTACAAACTGAACTACACTGTTCCTATTTACTATGATCTTCTATGTGAAGCTGCTTTGACACAATCTACATTATATAAGCGCTATACAAATAAAGGGGAATTGAATTAATACCTCAAGGGTACATATTAGTACCTAAAAAGTACAAAAGTGTTCCCCCTAAAATTTTTAGGTACTAATATATACGTTTAAGGTACCAATATGGACCCTTCAAGTACAAATGTGTACTTTTTGAAAAGGTACCACCCCAGTGACAGCTCGCGTACCTTTATTTCTGAGAGTGTGGTACCTTCTTGGATCATACTTGTACCTTTGATGAAGGTACAATATTGTATCTGCAGATTTTTTAAAAACCAAAGGTACATTTTGGTTTCCCGTAGTACAAATCATGTCCTTAAAGGTACAAACTGCAATGGTACAAATTAGTTTCTTTGTCTTAAGGTACAATCTGTTCCATAAACAGGTACTGTCCCAGTGATGAGGGATTGTACCTTCTTTGGTACAACATTGTACCATTTTTTCTGAGAGTGTTGTAGGAGAGTTTGCAGTGTAACCTAATTACACAAACTGTCAATGTATAATATGCACACTGGTTTGAAGTGAGCTTTGTGTGGTTTTACCCATACTAGAAACTCCTCTGCTTTTAACCCATCCAGGGTGCACACACAGATTTTGAGAGAGGAGTGTTAACATGAACAAACTGTCAGTAATACATCTATTATGGTATTTATTCATATTTGTTATAGTTAGTTAACAGGTCAGACTTTACAAAAAGGTTTCATTAGTCGATGTATTTACTAGCATGACCAATACAGCATTTATTAATCATAGTTTAACATTCACTAATGCATTATTAACATCCTAATTCATGCTTGTCAAAATTAGTTAATGCACTGTGAGTTAACATGAACTAACAATGAACAACTGTATTTTCATTAACTAACATGAATAAATACTGTATTAATTGTATTGTTCATTATTCATGTTAGTAAATATATTAACTAACTACTACAACCTTTTTGTAAAGTGTAACCAATTAATGTTAAGTTAAATGATGCTAACTCACAGCGCATTAACTAATATTAGCAAGCAATGGATGCTAATAATGCATGAGTTATTGTTGAACTATGACTAATAAACGCTTTACAAGATTATTCATACTCCATTAGTGTTAGTAAATACATTAACTAATAGACCATTATTCTAGAGAGTTAGCAAAAATTATTTTACTCGCACCTACACTACACATTAGCAGATTATATTGCATTGTTTAAGGGAACAGCCCACTTAAAGGAATAGTTCACCCAAAAGTGAATATTCTGTCATCACTTACTCACCTTTCACTTGTTCAAAAGCCGTTTGAGTTTCTTTGTTCTCTTAAACACAAAGATATTTTGAGGAAAGCTGGAAACTGGAAACCATAGACTTCCACGGTATTTGTTTTTCATGCTGCAGTCAATGGTTACAGGTTTTCAGCTTTCTTCAGAATATCTTCTTTAGTGTTCAACAGAATAAAGAAACTCAACAGGGTGTGGAACCACCTGAGGAAGAGTAAAGAGTGAGTGAATTTTTATTTTTGGGTGAACAAATCCCTTTAATTTAAACTTATTTTTTTCTGAAAACAAACCTTTATATATATATATATATATATATATATATATATAGAGAGAGAGAGAGAGAGAGAGAGAGAGAGAGAGAGAGAGAATATCTAAAAATATTTCTTGATTTAAGTATTTTTATTTATTTGGACTAGAAACAAGACAAAAGCAGGTAAGAGTAAGAAAAGAAAAGCTCTTTTTGAAGTGTATGAAACATTACTACACAACATACTGAAAAAAATTGTGATAAAGTTGAGGCTGTTTCTTCATGCAAAGTGGTTTATTTATACACTAATTTTGGGAGGATCACGAGCTTATGATTGCTTGCGGCTGGTCCCGCATTATCCAATTTATGATTCACCAATCAGACGATTCCTAAGCCACTATAAATACCCTCAGTTCCATATCACAGCCATCTTCATTTTGAAGAATCCCCCCTTCCACCCCTACTCCTCCTCCTTTCCTAGATGGGTGGCATGGTGGCCCAGTGGTTAGCACTGTTGCCTCACAGCAAGAACGTCACTGGTTCTAGTCCTTACCATTCCAGCCGACGTTTCTGTGTGGAGTTTACACGTTCTCCCCGTGCTCACATGGGTTTCCCCCGGGCCCCCCGGTTTCCTCCCACTGTCCAAAAACATGCAACTTAAGTTAATTGACTGATCCAAATCAGCACCATAGACATGCTCCTAGTAAGTAGTTATCTCTTAAGAGCAATCACTGTCTGTTCACTAGCTACTACATCAGGGGAATTCTCGAGATCTACCTGAGCTCAAACTCCCCTCTCACCTTCCAATTGAGAGGGAGCCCTGAGCTCGAGGATTTCATGAGCTCAGGGCTCTCTCCCAGGACAGCATGCCAAACACGCTTTATAATCAATCATCAGCTAAGTGTCAACTCTTGAAATAGATTTGAGAATTAAATTTAAATGTATCTGCTTTGTTTTAGAGGGTTAGTGAAGGCGGCTCAATTTTGATCAGAAGGACGAACAGTGTATAGAGCAGGGGTGGGCAATTCAGTCATTGAGGCCCTACTGAAAAAAAAAAAAACAGCTTAAACCAGCCTAGGCTGGTTGGCTGGTTTTAGTTGGTTGACCAACCTGGTTTTAGAGAGGTTTTGGCCATTTCCAGGCTGGTTTCCAGCCATTTCCAGCCTGGTCTTAGCTGTCAGTCTGGAAAATGACTGCTATCGCTGCTCTGTCAAGCATTGACACTGAAGCTCCGTGTGAATGGGGCGTTAAGGCTGAATTAAACTTCTGCATCAAGTGTTCACCGTGACATAGCAGTGCATTTATACTTTCTGTTTGGGTTGCTCTGTAATAACACTTCTGAAACGCTAGCTGGCAGCGAGTATTTATGTTCCTCTGTGTCGAGTTTCTTTGCAGGCACTTTGTTTTTTTAAGTAATGTTACCTTAATATACAAGTAGCTCAAATATGCATCAACTTTAATTATAAAGCAAACATAAGTCAAAAGTCTACATCTTGAGCTCCTCCATGGGACTCCACACTTGTTAAACTGATTCTGGAGTGCCGGTGTCCTACTGAGTTTAGCTCTAACTTGTTTCAAGTGGTACTCACTGCAGAACCACTTGGGCAGAGCTGAGCTCCAGCAAGGGCGAGCTTGAGCTCAAGCTCCCCCTCATTGGAGCCCAAGTAGCTCTGCAGCGAGCAGCATCTTACTTGTTTCACACCTGCCAGGAAATCTCTAGTATATCCAGTAAGATAGTAGTGTTTCCAGTGAGGACATAGAGAAACTTGTTCATGCTTTTATCAGCAGCAGGGTGGATTACTGTAACGGCCTCCTCACGGGCCTTCCCAAAAAGACAGTCAGACAGTTGCAGCTCATGCTGCCAGGATTCTGACCAGAAGCAGGAAATCAGAGCACACCTGTCCTCAGGTCTTTACACTGGCTCCCAGTTATATTCAGAATAGATTTTAAAGTATCATTACTGGTCTATAAATCACTAAATGGCCTAGGAGCTCAATACATTACAGATATGCTCACTGAATACAAACCTAACAGATCACTCACATCTTTAGGATCATATAAACGAGAAACTCCAAGAGCTCATTCAAAGCAGGGTGAATCGACCTTCAGCTACTAACAGCGCCATTCCCCCCCCCAACCCCCCGCTGATGACCTGAATGACCTGATGAGCCTGAATGACCTGAATGAGCACTGTGCTACGTCCCACAGATCGCACTATTATGTCTTTCTTTTCTTTCTCATTCTTTTATAACCTGTTTAACACATTTTAATCTGCTTTTATCTGTTTAAATAAATTTTTATTCTTTTAATTACTTTTTATTTTCTTGTTTCTTTTATTCTTGTTATTGTATAGCACTTTAAATTACCATTGTGTACGAAAACTTGCTTTGCTTGCCTCAAGAGCTTGATTAGCTGGTTCAGGTGTGTTTGATTAGCGTTGGAGCTAAACACTCCAGGACACCGGCCCCTTCAGGACTGACTTTGGGCAGCCCTGTATTAAAATCTCTCTCCAAGAGACTTGCTCTTGACCCCCGCCCCCACACATCACCACTACCCAACCAACCAATCACAGAGCTTGTGCTACAGTCGTTGTGATGTGTAGTTACATTTTTGAGAGGTGCGTCAGACCATATGCATGCACTCAATGCAGAAGTATAAACCATCAGAAGTATAAACCATTGTTTAAGGCCATTGTTTTTGAAAAGTAAGACATTTTAAGGCATTTAAAGATCCCACAGGCACCCTGCAATGTATAATTCACACAGTGGTTTGTTCCTGGTCTACTTAGTAGTAAAGTATCTGCTGTAAAGCTCGCTGTACAAGGCCTGGTTGTCTACCCGTATGGCATTCCTGAGCGACTGCCAGAACCAGGCTTCGGCGGAGGACGAGTGCGGCCACTCCAGGATGCTGCGAGCACACAACCGCCTGCGCAGACGCACAAAATGAGAGTACTGCAGCACCGGCTCCAACAACAGCAGCACAATCACGTCCTCATTCTCCTCCAGGAGACGCTGATGGGCCAGAAACACCGCCAGCTTGAAGGAGCCGCTGTTCACGTAGCCCTCGGTCAGCACGAAGACCGTTTTTCGGCTGTTCTGGATGCTCTGGGTCAGGCTGTCTAACACCGGGGAGCCAGGGATCCAGTCCCGCTCCTCCAGGCAGATCGGGAGGAAGAGTTCATTACGCTCCTCCAGCTGCACACGCAGGTGATTCAGCACCCAGTCCGACACCTGCAACACACACATGAACACTGGAAGTCAGAATTAATTTGTTTCTTTTTCAAAAATTTCCCTAATGATGTTTAACAAAATGAAGGAATATTTCCACAGTATTTCCTATAACGTTTTTTCTTTTGAAGAAAGTCTTATTTGTTTTATATTGGTTTTATTTAAACCCAATCCCAATTCTACCCCTTAGCCGTTCCCCTGTCCCAATTCTCTTTAGCTTGGAAGGCGTAGGGCTAAGGGAAAGGGCTAGATACCCCTTTGAACTGAGAATTTTCAGGATCACACTCAAAACCAAGGGGTAAGAAAATTTCCCAGAATATACCAGCCACAACGGTGCTGCAGTGGTGTCCCATTTTTTAGGAGTAAATTTTGAAGCCCTTCCCCTTCACACTCGGTTTTAAGGGCCAAGAGGAAGGGGTACAAAAATAGAATTGGGATTGGGTCTTTTAAACTCATTTTAAGGTCAATATTATTAGCCTCCAACAGCAAGACTGGTGACGGGGTGATTTGATGAACATGAAAGTAAAGTTGAACATCTCTTATGGCCAGCACAGACACCAGAACTAAATATTATTAAGTCACTCTGGGGTGTTTTAGAGGAGCAAGTCAGGAAAGGTTCAAAGGAAAGGAATGAGTCAGCAGCATGATATAGCGACCTTAACACTATTCTGACAGAAAAATGGATCAAAATCCCTCTGGCCACTGTGCAGGACCTATATCTGTCATTCCCAAGAACAATTGATGCTGCGTTGGCTGCAAAAGGCGGCACCTACTCCATACTAATAAAATATTGTGTTTCAATTCCATTCAATTCCAGGTGTTTCAATTCCATTGTCCAAACCATTGTCCAACTTTTTCAGCCGATTCGATTATCACTCTACTGATCTACTGATATCAGTGGTTATCAGCTCATAGAAATGGACCAGTAGGGGCGTTCTGCGCCTACTGGTAGGCTCAGAATGCTGTTTTCATCCATCTACGTGATTAATCAGCTATAGATCACATATTGTATGGCTGCAGCCGGAAGTTAACCAGAATTATTTATATTATTTATTAAATTTCCCATTAATTGTATTTTACAAATGTCTACCCCTACTCCAACCCTAAACACAACCATCACAAAAACAGATCTGGATTAACTATGTGGATGGACGATAACAGTAGGCGCAGAAGGCCCCTACTTGCCCATATCTATCAGCTGGTAACCACTCATAACGCCCATGCAATCGAGTGATAACATTCGAAGCAGGTGACTTTTTCTAAGCTGCATTACGCCGATTAGATCCTTTCGTGTATTCCAGCGTGTACACTGGATGTCTGTATCGGCGAGTAAACGTGTGTGCAGCATCAATTCATGAGAAAGACTTGGTTCAAACCAATCAGCGTGCTCTATTGTGTATGAGGTGCAACTTCATTAATATGCATGATAGCTTCGAAGTTTTTACCTGTTACAGTGTTCAGACAGCAGAGAGACGCTTTGTTGTGCTGCCAAAACAAGTGGAAGAAGAAGAATTGTTTGAGACATAGGTCGTCAGTGTCAGGAGTCATAGGTCGACCCAAGTTCGATTCCCGCCTCGCGGTCCTATGCCAATCCTTCCCCTCTCTCTGCTCCCTATTCTTTACTGTCAATAATCTCGACTGTCCTATACAATAAAGGTGAAAACCCCGAATAAAAATTATAAATTTGCTGCTACGAAGATTTTGTTTTTATTTCCCAGCTATGAGAGCGCAGCTGGACTCACATGTGGACTTCAGTACACGCGACATTAATATGTTTTTAAGGAACATAATTTACCCGAGAGCTTTTCGCATCTGGAAATGGTGAAACACAGATTTGCTGCTCGTCTCCTTTAAATAAAGATGCAGCTCCAGTTGGTGTTGATTGTCTTGTCTCTACAGATTTGGTAAGTGCGTGTGATCAGTGTCTTGTTTCTTCAGATGACAAAGTTAGTTCGTACCATCAGCACTACTCTTTCAGTTTTTAAAGACAGACCTTAGTCAAAATGATTTAGTTACTAAGTTTACAGAACATTAATATCACTACAATATTATCGACTGAAAGATCTGCTGTAAATGCTGCTCTCCGAATGTAAACTCTGGAATAGCCTTCCTAATAATGTCTGAGGCTCAGACACATTCTCGCAGTTCAAAACTAAATTAAAGACCTATCTGTTTAGTAAAGCATACACTCAGTGCATCACATAGCGGTATGATAAACGTAGGTTTTTGCATTTCGTTTATATACACTATGAACCACAGCTATGCTAATTTTTCTCTTAATTCTCTATTTCCACCTGGGGATACTCATCCCGAGGCCCTCAGAGATTATGCAGTGCCACTGATGCGATCCAAGACTAAAGACGAAACGATCCCAAGGTCTCCATAATCCTGGACCAGGCCGTATCCTGAGCAGCTGCTGTCGTAGTCATAGTGGAGTGGAGAGCATGAGACTGATTCCTGTGATGCTCCAGGGACAGACGAGTATTCGCTAAGGTCCGGCATTCTCCAGCCTCTGGCGTGGCGTCTTGACTGCAGCTCTGCACAAGGCCATAGGAGAAATGGTCGTGCCCAACTTAGCCTGGTTTCTCTCTTGAGTTTTTGTAATTCTTCAGTTTCGCCAATTCGTGAAGTTTTTTCCTTGCTACTGTCGCCACTGGCTTGCATGGTTCAGGATCTGTAGAGCTGCGCATCGATGGATTTGCTCTTCAGTGTTTGTACTCTGAGTAGTGATTATTAAACCACACTGAACTAAACTGAATTGAACTGAAACTGAAAACTGAACTGACACTGTTTCAATTCACTATAATCTTCTATGTGAAGCTGCTTTGACACAATCTACATTGTAAAAGCACTATACAAATAAAGGTGAATTGAATTAAACATGTAAACAACTTAAACTATTATCGTCGCATTTGTGACAGGATAGTCTACACACACATGGCTTTCTGATGCTACCTACCAAGTGCATCCAAGTTACCAAGAAATGCGGAATGTTTGTTCTGTCCTGTTCGCCATGCAGTATCAAACATTTCATTAAAACTACATACTTCTAGCAGTTCCTCGCATCCAATATCTCGTTTGTCATTGGGGGCATGCAGGAAATGTTCCTGAATGAAAGTGAAAGTGTCAAACTGCAGTTAAAGTCCACAAATGAATAATTTGGCAAATAATTCTTTAACTGATGTACATGTAAACACAGTCACTGTCTTTCTCACCTGCGTCTGTGTGTTTGTTTTGCCTCTGTGAAAATCAGTGTGTGCTCAAACCGATAACTCCCATTTTTATGCAAAACTTTCCCTCGTTTCCTCCTCCGACACTCCCACCTAAACAGAGCTGGACTCTGGACTTTTGTCAAGCTAGAGATGTGAAAATACCCTGCTGAGACGGGGGGTTCATGACCCTTTAAACTTTAAAATGCATTTGGTATGACATGTATTTTGGTATGAATATTTCCTCACAAAGCTACTTTACAGCATAGTTTTAAGTCGTCACATATCTGACATCATTGCATATTTAACTCTGCTATTCTCTTGTTCATTACCACTTTGAAAATAATCTGTATTCTACAAAAGTAAATGTGACTTGACCTGCGGGTCCTTGGTGTCGTAGGTGATGAAGGCATCGTAGATACAACTTTCTGAGCTCAACTGCTGATATCCAGTGAATCTGGCTTTCAGATAGTAGTACAAGTAGGAGACATCCCAGTAGAACAAGTGCATAGTGATGGCCACAAAAGTAGTGCATATAATGCACGCAGCGGAAATGAAGTACGCCACAAAGGCTAGCTGGTCATCAATGCATTCTTGAATGTCAAACTTTATCACAGCTAGACCTTTCCTTTCCTGCGGCATGGTACAAGTCACACCAGTCACCAAGCGAGGGATCTTTACATTAGTATCCAGAATCCACAGAACAAATTCAAGCAGGTTGCACGTGCAGTGGAATGGGTTTCCGTGAAGCCAAAGTGTCTTCAGATAACTCTCAGTTGGAAATGTAGACTGGTTAACAGTTATAAGATAATTATAACTCAGATCAAGTTCCTTAAGGTTTACCACCCCCTGCAGAAATCCAATGGCAAGCTTAGAGATTCGATTACGCTGGAGATTGAGCAACTCTAAAGAGGGAACATCGACTGACAAATTGCTAGATATTTCAATAATGTTGTTGTCATGTAAAATTAGTTCTTTGAGATTCTGGAAACGCCTCAACATTGTCCAGTTAATGTTTGCAAGTTGATTGTGGCTCAATTGCAAGCGTTGAATCGTAACGGGAAGACGCGTATAAACTCCATAAGGAATTTTCCCAATGCTGTTGTTGGATATGTCAAGGTGGGTGAGGTTGGTTAAGTATTTAAAAATCTTCTCATAGGTTTTGTCTTTTTCCCTCCACATCCTTCCAAGTTTATTGCCTCGGAATTGCAGTTCTCGAAGAGACTTGCTTGACATGACTTTGGTTGTTAACGTATAGATGCTATTAAAGCTCATGTTTAACACCTTCAGTGAGGGTAGATATTGGAGAAATATCAAGTTGTGGGTTACTCCGGCCACAGTGAAGTAATGTGAATTGTAACTGATATCGAGCACTTCAAGACTCTGTAGCTCTCGGAAGGCGTTATCATAGGCAAGATCAACTTTGTTAAAGGATAAATCCAGATATTTGAGATTGGGAAGAGATGTGAATTCCGATCCATTGGGAGCCGTGGAAAAGCCATTCCTGGAGAGGTTGAGGCAGGAGATGTTCCCGTATGTGTCAAATTGTTCAGGAGAAATTAAAAACAGGTTATTTCGACTGAGATCCAGCACACGACCAGTGTTGTAGCATTCTGCTTTTACAAGACTTTTTGGAGCATCAAAAGGATGTAAAGGTTCTGACATCAAGGGCATTATTGATCTATGGTTTAAACCAGCACCAGTGGCTTGACTCAACTCCCCATTTACGGTCACCGGGTACAGTCTGTTTTCGGCAAGATAGAGTAGTCTCACATGTTGAAATATGTCTGATGTGGCACGTACAATGAAGTTTATTCCTACATCCAATACATTCAGATGTTGTAGGTCAAATAGAGACTTAAATGTGCCTTTTTGTATTTCCCTGAAAACCAAACCTCGAAGGTGCAACGTCTTGAGTGAGGTTAAATTCGCAAATCCTGGTGAAAGGACAACGGTTAAGGGGTATGTTTTTAATGCAAAATTGTATGATAGATCGAGTTTGGTCAGCAATGGTAGATTTCCCAAGAAAACTGTATCAGCTGGATCGGTAATAGCGTTGAACAATAAATTAAAAGACAGAAAGAGCTCCTGAAGCTTAGAAAGGTTGGCAAACCAAGCAGGATTGATGGACTTGATTGAATTCCCAGCGAGGTGCAGAATATGCAGATTTCTGAGGTCTGAAAAAGCTTGGGGATGAATCTCAATTGATGTATTTTTACAAGGAATGCATGGATATGGTGCAGTATGACAGCGCGGGCAATTTCCTTGGATTTTGAGAACTGTCAGATTGCTGAGGCCTCGGAAATCATGCTCTCCGATGTATGTTAAACTGTTTGATCCGAGCTCAAGTCTCTCTAAGGAGACTGGTAATCCTATGGGGACTTGAGTTAGGTTGTTGAAGGACAAAGTAAGGCGTTTCAGGTTGACCAAATAAGAGAGGCTTCCTTTTTCTATGTGGTAACTTCTTGAGCAAGGATTCCAATAGTAGCAATTCTTTGAAAGGTAAAGGACTGAAAGATTTTTGACATGCCCAAAGGTTGTCGAGTTTATCCAGGTGATCTTATTCTCCACCAGACTGAGCTGATCTAGATTTTTGGGAATTTCTTTTGGGATGTATTTTAACTTGATCCCACTGAGGTCCAGTACTCGTAGTTTGGTCAAATTCGAAAACACTCCTTTGGCAACAACAACCTCCCGATTGTGATTCAACCAGTTGAGATTTAATAAGGTCAGATTCTTCAGGCCTTGGAAGGATTGAGCTGTTAGATTCCTGATGTCGTTTTCAGAAAGGTCAATGTAGGTTGTGTTTGTTAGAAATTGTGGCAACATTTTAAGTCTACGTCCTCGACAGTTGACCACGACCGTCTCGGCGGTAACGTTTTCATGTATATCGCAGGGTTGAGTCTTTAGGGTCCTCAAGTTCAACTGACTCAGGGCTAGTGTGAGCTTCAGGATCAAAATAAGGCCGATGACCAGGTTCTTCACCTGAGGAAATACAACACAACTGTTAAAAAGCAGTATGACAAAACATTGGTAATACATGAAAAATGTGGCTATTATGGATAACTAAAACTATAACATTTTAATTATGTTACCTGGACTAAAATAAACATTAAAGTCTGTGAGAAGTTTAAATTTACAATGTTTATTTTGCTAGTGCACATTGTTAATCCTTACGTGTACAATTAATTCATGCAATTTAATCCAAACTGTAACTTTTATAATTATGCACATAGTTTCTTTACTTAATTATAAGGCAACCAGTTTACACTCTTTTTAAGTAAGTCAACTAATCAGTTTATAGAGTGTACTGAAAGAAAACTGTTTGTATTGGTAATCTTCAAACTTCAATCTGATCATCTGCTTCTGCCTTTGGATTGACTCCTCCTATAATGATGTCAGTTTTGAAGCTTCAGCCACAATATTCTTAGCTACGCCCGTCTTACCATTAGTTTGCTATGAGCGAATCATGTGCAAAAGAAAGCACTGCCCTCTACTAAATATTCAGTTTCAGTTGGAAGCACATTAACACACTAAAATTAAAGTCTCAGTAACTTCCGGTTCATGCAGACTTGAACAAAAAAAATTGCATAGTAAATTAGTAAAGGACAAGGCATCTCATTTTGTGTCTGCATCAAATTAAATCGACAAAAGGACAAATATTCATATTAAAAGGTAGATTCAATGTTTTAGATGTCCTAATAATGTGAAATAATGTTCATTCAGTGTAACAAACCTATTTCAACCTATGTCAAAATGAAATTACATATTATAAGCTGTAGATTTAAAATGATAATTAATGTGTGTTTCGCAAGTGAGGTTTGACATTTTCACTTTCTGCATATGTCATTGGTGTAAAGGTATTTTCTTAAAATGTCACTGAATGGCATTTTAGTGGGTGTCTTTATAGGGTAATTTCTATAATACAGAAAACATGAGAGGAATAAAAAACAATAGGTGTAGCACTAGTTTCTTCCTCCTCCTCCTGTTGTGTTTTGATGTGATTTCTGACTGTTGTAGTTGTGAAATAACTCTAATCATCACAGAGTGATATAGAGCTCTAATGTGCTCAAAACCTGCTGGAACTACTTTAGCTGTGCGTTTATCTGACAATAACCAAACACCTTAGAATGCTTATTAGCCAATCAGAATCAAGCATTCAAGAGCCCATAATTTTGACACCCATGTCTTATCAATATGTATATATATTGATACGACAGGGGTGTCAAAATTAACTGTTTCTTCAATGCGCCACAATGCAGACCCAGATGATTCAATATCAGAATCAGAATCAGAAAGAGCTTTATTGCCAGGTATGTTCACACATACAAGGAATTTGTTTTGGTGACAGAGCTTCTACAGTGCAACAGGATAACAGAGACAGGACAAAAAACAGATAATAAATATATTTTAAAAAATAGAAGTAGTGAGTGCAAATATACAGATTGACAAGTGTATGTACGTGTTTATTACCATATACAACGTTATATGTGCAGCTGTTATGTTCAAATTAGTTCAGTAATAGATCATAACCTGTTATTACATACTGACTAGAGCTTAGATCGAGCCCAAAAAATTAAACCCGACACCATGCACCTTGTGTCCGAGCCCGACCCGGTCTGACACATTAACTGTAATTATACGCCCGAGCCTGATTTAAACCTGACTGTTTTTTTAAATACGTGGGCAGTTTTCAACTACAATTCTGAGTTGTTTGAACAACAGAAATTAGTTTAGTGGGTGCGCTCACCAAGGCTAAAGCCGATCGCCACCGGTCTAAGCCTCCCGTTTATGTAGTCGGTCAAAAAGTGTGGCTTTCATCTAAGAATATTCCTCTTGGTTCCGTCTGTAATAAGCTTGCTCCCAAATTTATCGGCCCGTTCATTGTCACTAAGATTAATAACCCAGTGGCAGTCCGCTTTAAACTAAATTGAATCCCGTTCTTCATACGGCCATTAACCCGCCCACTCCGGTCACTCCCCCCCGCGTCTCGTAGATGGAGAGACCGTATATTCGGGTAAACGCATTCTGGACTCAAGATGGAGGGGACGAGGAATTCAGTACTTGGTGGACTGGGAAAGTTACGGTCCTGGGAGAGAAGTTGGGTTTCTACGAGAGACATATTGGATCACTCTCTTATCGATGATTACAATCGCCAGGTAAGTTTTTCTGGGAGCACCAGGAGGTGCTCTTAGAGGAGGGGGTACTGTCACGGTTGATGATGCATGCGCTCTTTCTGTCATGTCACATGGGATTGTTTTGTATTTCTGTTGTGTGTTGTGATCACGTGACTCACCACTAGGATCAGCTGACCTGTCTTCAGCCCAGCTGTTGGCACTTAGTTTCTTCTATTTAAGAAGCGTTGTTACGTGCTTCATTGTCAATTCGTTACACTTATTTATGGTTTCTCTGTGTCTTGTCAGGAACCTCGATCTGATTCTCTTTTAGACTCTCGGTATACCCCAATTCAGCTACTTCCTTTTCCGAGGCTGGATGTTTTTGTGTGGTTGCCTGGCTGAGCATTCCTGATTCATACATTAAATTTTACTTGCAATTGGATCCATCTGACTAGTATGTTTCCTGAGCGTTACACAGGTGTATGCTTGGAGAAATAACAAAAAAGATGTTAAAGGCTGACTATCACCCTTTGTGCATACCTGTCAACCCCGCCGTTTTTGCCAAGATTCTCCTGTTTTTCCACAGCCTGATCTCACGAGAAAATGTAAGTATTTTACGTTTTGTCAGTTTAGAGGCTAATTCATATGAGTTCAGTCGTACAAAAATGTACGATTTAAAAAAAGAGGCGTGGCACCCAACCCCACCCCTAAACCCAACGACGAGCCAATCGTACTAAATAGTACGAATTAGATCGCATGAATTGATACGAATTAGCCACTAAATCAAAAAGTTATGAATTGCCATTAGATTGTGTTGGTTTTTTACCATTCTAATCCGCCTATCTACCCATATAAGTATTTTCTCGTATTCTTTTTTGTAAGTAGCATCATAGAGACAACCTTAAACATGATACAGCCTAATCACAAGAGCTGTTCAAGAGAATTATGCTTTTATTTAATTTTGTTTTCAAAGCAAGTTGACATGAATATAAAAACGGCCGCATCCACTATGCAACCTCTGAATCAATCTATTCATTTATCGATGCTGACTGACGGAGGTGCTCTGTATAAAGACACTGTTCTCAGATCAGCTTCAGTACACGCGATTTGAATATGAGCGAAAGTGAACGCTTTGGGATTTGGGTGTGTTTTTAAAAAGACAAATACACTTAATATGGAAGCATGTTTGCAGTGTTGGGCAGTAGCGTCGCTACAAGTAGTGACGCTACTAGCTTAATTACATTTCTCAGTGGCGTAGCAGTAACGTTGCTACTTTCTAAATCAAATAGCTTTTCAGTAGCGAAGCTATTTCATTAGTCAAGTAGCGCAGTAGTGTACACAAAGCTACATTTACCAATCGCGGATCAATAAGTGATGGCACCGACATTCACAAAGCTGTGAAGCCAGTGTTTAGCTGATGAAAGTTACTCCATATGACGGCGAGCATGATGATTTCTTCTTTCGTTCTGTTTTACAGTGGTTGAAAACAAACTTTTTGGTGCGTTACTGCCACCTCTGGTCGGTGACGTCGCCAACCAAATTAGACTAACACGAGAAACTTGCTTGATGGAAAGATGACGGAGGGAGAGGAGTTATTTCTGAAGCAGGATTTTTCGTGAGCATACCTCGAGAAGTACATGTTAAGATGCAATAACTTAATTTCTGATGCTGTGCTCAAAAAATACTGTAGTAATTTACAGTAAGTACTTCTATAATTTACTGCATCATGTTGTGTTATTTATTAATGAAGAGTTGTAAATATATATATATAATGCTTATGTCAAAATATTTCCCTTTACTATACATTACTATAGTATTTTAAATGGTTAACACCTGCTTTTATTGGATGATTTATTTTGGCTGTTATATACTATAATTTGTTTCTGTTAAGTACAGCATATTGTTTACATTAAATAATTTAACTGAATTATGCCTCATATGTTTAATTGACAGTTTTATTGACCTCTAAAATGTGATTGACTTGGATTTAAGTTGCTTCGATTTAAAAATGAAAATTGCAAAAATAGCTTTGATGTAGCTGACCTACTTTTGCCAAGTAGCTTTTAGCTTAGCTTGCTACATTTCCCAGAGTGTAGCTTTTAGTGTAGTTAAGCTACATTTTAAGTAGAGTAGCTAATAGCTTAGCTCACTACACTTTTCAAGTAGCTTGCCAAACACTGCATGTTTGTCTTGGTGTCTTTTATTTTAAACATAAATAATTTTGTCTTAAATGAGCACAAACAGTTACGAAAGTAATCGAACGCTTTCATTATAGATTTGTGCATAGCTCTCCACGCAATTAGGCTAATAAAGTAATGACAACAAAAAAAACCCACACAAATGCTTGATCCCGGGCGGCCTGAAGATGGTGGCATGAAGTATTGGCCTAAATCTGGGCAGGGGCAGAGAATCTAAACCAGGGGTCACCAATCCCTCCAGGGTTTAACTCCAACTTGCCTCAAAACACCTGCCTGGATGTTTAAGTATACCTAGTAAGACCTTGATTAGCTTGTTCAGGTGTGTTTGATTAGAGTTGGAGCTAAAATCTGCAGGACACCGGCCCGCCAGGAACAAGTTTGGTGATCTAAACTCTAGTACTGACGACATTTATCTCATATGCGCTATGTCACAGTAGAATACAGTACTATGGTGAGCGCGAGTAATGAAAACACCCCAACTCCCAACTCAAAAAAAAGACAACTGTGCACAATTCACTGCTATTGAGTTTTCTGTTCACTGACACTGAAGTACAGCAGAACCCAGGAGACACCATTTCAGGGAGGAAATGAAAGCTATAAAGCTATATCTCTCTCCCGCTGTGGACTTTTGTTCATGAGGTAACGTTTCCTTTCATTTCTTGGCTGTTCCATTGATTCTTATCAATACTGTGATAGCTGCAGCCGTTTATCAATATCTATGTCACTGCTCGGTGAACAGCGCTGACCAATACAGCCAATCACAGCCCTTTCTGTTGAGTGTGTGAACCCAATAACCAATCATAGGCATTTAGGAACTCGCTTGACAATGCTCAAAAAGCAAGGAGGATTAATGTTTACTATTGTTTATTTGCTATTGTTTATGTTGTCTTCTGTGCACGTACTTGAGTTTAGCTTGATACATTCAAAAAGAGTGTTTGAGCAGGTACAATTAAAGGCACAAATTCACAATAGTCTAATGTAGATGTATTAAAAGACAACATTGTATTCTTATGTTGTGAAATATATATAAAAAAGATATTAAATTGTGTATTCAGTCAATGCACTGAGATATCCAATTTAACCAAATTGTTGACATGATAATCATAACCAAAATAAACCATAGAACAGTATAGGTTCACACCCCAACAGCCTTCCACCACATCCAGAATCCTGAAGTATGCTGTTAAGATTGTGGCTGACACTTTGCACCCTTGAAGCAAGCTTTTCGAGGCACTGGTATCTGACAGAAGACTGCAGTTTATCAGGACCAGGAGCTCATGCCACAAAAACGGATTCTTTCCACACACAACTGGCCTTATCAACAATACCCATGAACCATTAGGGCTTCTTACTCACACCCATGGACTTTACACTTCACACACACACACACAGTTCTTTCACACGTGCTACATTAACACGACTCAGACTGCTGTAATCTCACACCTCGAGCTGTAAACATTTGCACCGGTCCCCCACTGCACACTGTAGATTTCATGTTTCTGTTTTTATTTTACTCGTTGCTTTGCTTGCCTTTATAATTATTTTTGTTCAATTATTTATACTTTTACATTTAAACGTTTTATTTTTTCTGTTGTCTTTCGTCAAGCGCTAATTTACCAAGACTCATGTATATACCAATACATGTATATACAGTACTTAAATAAACTTGATTCTGACTCTTGCATGAACTATCAATGAAAAATACTTTAATAAAACATTCATATATCCTTAATTAAGCATTAATTAATTACATTACAAGTCAAAACTTTTAAAATGATCCCATGCACACTGTAAAAAAACATTGCTGCCTTCTGTCTTTTAGTTTAGTTTAGTTTTAGTTAACTTTTCTAGTGATGCAAAGTTATTTCAATCAAACTGACTACAAATAATAAGTTAAACTTTTCATAACTTAAAAAAATGCAGTTGAAACCTGATTAGCTTATTAAAATAAGTGAAAGTAACACAAAACATTTGTAGTCTAGTCATGACTTTTTGTCATATAATTATTTTTTACAGTGCACCTTTACCGATACGAACATTAGAGAAGTTTTAAAGCATGCGGGATTGTTGTAACCCAGTGTTGGGTTAAATATTGACAAACTCAACTGATGGGTTAACAAGTGTCATTCAAATTTAATTGAATAAAACAAAACAACACAAGTCCCTGAACATTACATTAGTCTATATTTGATGTGCATTTGACTGCCAACCTGATTTCCCCAAGTAGGACATGTTCCTGGATGAACATCTATGTTGATTCTGGAACAACATTCCAATCAGCCAATCAGAATTAAGGGATATGTTAACCGTTTATGTTTTAGGCTTATGGTTAGGTTCACGCACTTCTATGATTGTTATCCAACTTGTTATTCCCGTCTGATTTTGGGAATAATTTACAGTTATGGTTGAGTTTAGGGGTAGGTACCTTTTCCAACAAAAAAAGATGTTCCAGGATCAACATAGATGTTAATCCAGGATTGCATGCTACTTGGCAAAATGATAATGTGCATATTTGACCCAGCAATTTATGTTAGGACAACCCAGATTTTTTTTTTAGAGTGCACTTTTTACTTAATGCACATTTGTGTTGCTTTTTAGACAAAATATGTACATAATTAAATTTTTTAGAGTTAATAACACCACATCTAATTGAAAAATATATATAATATACTATATTAAATATATGGCAAATAAACTGCATTATTTAACAATGAGCTAATCGCAAAGTGTTGCAATACACAATTGTATTACACCTACCTAACTTTAAATAGTAACAGTTCTTGACACCAGTGAGCTACAAACAAAAAAATAGGTATCATTGGAAAGAAGACACGTTGAGCTTTATGGTCTAAGTTTCATGCTCAAAAATATATTAAGCTATAAATTATGAAGTAATGAATAATTGTGTTCAATTATTGTTTTTCCATATACAAACACATGAAATCAGTCATGTAATAACAAAAAAAATTACTTCAAAGCAAAGGGTCTCATGAGTTTATACATTTCAAATCAGATGAAGATAGCATGCAAAATGAGATTTCCGAGACTATATCGGTGTCCATCTCTCCCTCACCGTCATTTTCTCAAAGATGACCTTCCCAACCTAAAACAGTAACATTTGCTGAATAATTTGGTCTACTTCATTCACAGTTCATGTATATGCAGAAAGACGACACTTTAGGCTTGATTATCAATCATCTATAATGCTCAAAATGGAGAAAAAAAAGTTATAGATGCTTAAGTAAAAAGAATTGCACCACACTAATCATTTTATTATTGCATAAATATATTAAATTAATCCTGGAGCAATGCAGAAAATTAATAGGTCATAAGCCACACATCTTCCAGGTATATGTTTTGAATTTGGAGCAATGGGATACTTTTATAGTAAAGGCTACAAACATGTCTATTACAAATAATCGATAAATAATCATAGCAGAATTGAATATTATCAATTTAACTGAATAAATGACCTCAGAAAAGTTAGCAATGGTTATGCACCAATTTACCAAGACAAAAAAAATGCTGGGTTGTTGCATAAAGTGTAATTAAAATTTAATAATAAACAAGCAAACAAAATGCACATTTGTGTTGCTTTTCAGACAAAATCATGATTTTTTTTTAAATATTTGACTTAATTACACATCACATTATCTAATTAAAAAATTCACATAATGTACTGTGTTAAATATATTGCAAATAAAATGCATTATTTTATGCATGAACTAATTGCAAAGTGTTTTATATACATATTCAAGCAATGGAAAGCTTTTATGTGTATCAGAATCACAGACTAAAAGCCACAAGCATGTCTATTACAAAATAAACAATAACAATAAACAATCGGTATTATTGAATTGAATAATTGAGCTTACCATTGTAGCAATGTCTATGTTAATGTCCTTCTGTAATCTATGCAATGCTCACAATGACAAACAACACGGCGTCGCATTTAGGAAACAGGAAGTTTTGGTTTAACTGTTAAGACTATTTTAGCACTACATTCTCTACATGTCGCCACCTGGCACTTCTGATTAAAATGACTAATAAAAGGGGTTATTTTTCTGTTTAATGACCACAATCGGATGGGTTTGGTGGCAGTCAAGGGTTTGATTATGTTTGGTGCATATGTGAATTTCACTGCTGTGGTTTCGTGGGTTTCCAGCAAAAGAGAGGAACTTCAGCTTGCACCGTTCCTGTTTTTTGTCATGTGATTCGATTGCAGAGGAATATTGCATATTCGAATGCACATTCACATGTATAAATCTAATTCAGAAATTTAAAAGGGAAAAGATTAAATTTTCTTAATAATTCCTTATTTTTTCCGGAGCATGATGATGATTATGCTCAGAATGTATAGATCAGGGGTCACCAAACTTGTTCCTGGCGGGCCAATGTCCTGCAGATTTTAGCTCCAACCCTAATCAAACATACCTGAACAAGCTAATCAAGGTCTTACTAGGTATACATAAACATCCAGGCAGGTGTCTTGAGGCAAGTTGGAGCTAAATCCTGCAGGGACACCGGCCCTCCAGGACCGAGATTGGTGACCCCTGTTATAGATATTCATACACAGTTGAGGTCTGAATTAATAGCCCCCCTGTATATTTTTCCCCAATTTCTGTTTAACGATAAGAAGATTTATTTTCAACACATTTCTAATCATAATAGTTTTAATAACTGATTATTAATAACTGATTATTAATAAGTGACATTTAAAGGCTTAACTAGGGTAATTAGGGTAACGTTAGGGTAATTAGGCAAGTTATTGTATAATGATGGTTTGTTCTGTAGACTATCCAAAACTAATATTGATTTCAAGAGTTCACACTTAGCTGATAATCAATAAAGCGTATTTGGCATGCTGTCCCGGGAGAGAGCCCTGAGCTCGTAATATCCTCGAGCCCGGGGCTCCCACCCGTTAGAAGGGCGAGAGGGGAGTTCAAGCTCAGGTAGGTCTCGAGAGCTCCCCTGCTTGTCGCTGCGTGAGAAGTGTAAACTAGGGTTGTTTCATTGATAATGTTTAGTCGTTTGACTATGTTTTATGTTTTTGGACGGTGGGAGGAAACCGGGGGACCCGGTGGAAACAAACGCGAACACGGGGAGAACATGCAAACTCCGCACAGAAACGCCAACCAGTCTTATAGAAAGTTGGACTAGTGGTGTTCTTGCTGTGGGGCCACAGCGTAGCCGCTGGGCCACCGTGTCGCCCATCGGAAAAAGAGGGAGGATGTAGGGGTGGAAGGGGGGAGCTTCAAGACGAAGGTAACTGGAGTGAAAAACTCTGGTTATTTATAATGCGTCCGTAATCATCTAATCGGTCAGATTACGGAGCTAATGAGGAGCCAGCCGTGTTGATTATAAGCACATGATCCTCTCGAAATTAGTTTATGAATAAACCACACTAAGGGGCTAATAATATTGAGCTTAAAATGGGCTTAAAACAATTTAAAAAGTCGAAAGAAAACAAATAAGACCTTCTCCAGAAGAAAAAATATTATAGGAAATACTGTGAAAATTTTCTAACATAATTTGGGAAATATTTGAAAAAGAAAAGCTAAAAATATTATGGGAATAATCTTGATTTTAACTGTTGTGTGGGAGATGTATGGAAACAAAGTGGTGTTTTAAAGTTGAAGTGATTTTCTTTCAGTGGTAAGAATAGTTTCCCGTATTCAGAAGTGACTGTGTGCTGAGTCAAAAAGCGAAAGACTTTATATTTTTAGCACTTCCCTTTTCTTGTCATTTTCTATAGGTATCATCGTTTTTTTACTCTAATTCATACATCTCAACAAGAACTAGATGCTGTTTTAAAGGTACAAATTTACAAGACTCAGTTTAAACTAAAGTGATATTGAATGCTTGATTCTGATTGGCTGATGAGCCCTCTAAGGTGTTTGGTTATTGTCAGATAAATACACTGCTAAAGTAGTTCCAGCAGGTTTAATGTGCATTAAAGCTCCATATCACTACACTGAATGATCTGAGTTATTTCACAGCTACAACAGTCAAACATTACATCAAAACACAGCAGCAGGAGGAGGAGATGTGGAAGAAACTAGTGCTACACACAGGAGCAGATTGAGCTAAATACTAAGAAGTTTGGCAAGAGGAGAAATGGGGCCTGGTTTCTCTTTGGATTTTATTTCCTTCACTTTGGTCAATTGGTGAAGTTTGTTCCTCCACTGTTGCCACTGGCTTGCTTGGTTGGGACTTGTTGAGCTGCGCATTGATGGATTTTCTCTTCAGTGTTTGGACTTTAACGTAAACCACACTGAACTGAACTAAACTGAACTGAACAAACCTTGAAAACTGAACTGACACGGTTTCAGTTTACTAGAACTTCTGTGTTCAGCTGCTTCAACATAATCTACATTGTAAATGCGCTAGTGAAATAAAGATGAATTGAATTGAATATACAAGTTAAACTCTCAAATACAACATCTCAACTGTTGATTTAGAAGTGGAGACTACAGGAAAAGCAAAATAATGCACTCAGGGCTGGTGAAATATAAAAAAATAGTGCACACTATTGTGCGATTGTTGTAGTTAAATAACACAAATCATTCAGCGTAGTGATACGGAGCTGTAATGTGGTCAAAACATGTTGGGTAGAGGTAGAATTTGTCATTTTTACCGTTGATCATTCTTCACACATTCTTCCCAACCCATTCTTCCCAATAGGGAAAACCAGCAACAATCAAGAATGCATGATTATATGCTGTCAGGGCTTTGCAGTCGAACAATGTGACTACAATGGGAGTCAATAGAGCAAAAACAACAACTAACATAACAAAAGGGTAGTACATTTGCCCAGAGTGTATTGTTGAGTTTTTGAAAACATTCAAAGCATTTTCCCAAATATGAGTCAAAAAAAGATGTCAATCATTGCATTTGCTGAAACACAGAGAAAGTTGTGGCCAAATTAAGACTCAAAATCACCTCAGAGGGGACGAAAACATCCCCAACAGCAAACTAGGGTTAAATAAAGAAGAAGAAAAGACATTTCCTAAGACAGCAATAGTGACACTAACAATATAGTTACTATAGTTTCTGTGTGAAAACATATGATCATATAAGTACATATTAAGAGACTCCTGTCTCCTGGAAGAGTCTATTATATTGACACAGTCACCATAAGGCTTCTGAGGCTGAACCAGAAGTACCTCTGCGCCTGTGTGTTCCTTTTTATACAACCTCTTCCTTAGCCTGGGATATTTGGAGTGACAATGCATTGTCTCCAAAAAATGAATACTATAACATCATTCTTCTCATCCATGAGTCCCTGGTAGGCCAAATAAAAGATTGTCCTGAAACTCTCACTTCTCATATGTCGTCCATTTAGGATAAATATGGTACAGTACGTTGGCTCAACTGTATCCTTTGGGAAAGATTCTCAATAAGTGGACATCCAGGAACCCAATCCTGATTTTCCAAACAAAGGTTCAAACTGGGATCACCCTTGTCCTCCATGTGGACCCTTAGCTCCTTCATGACCCACTCTAGAACTCTAGGGTCTGTCATATGGTAGATCACAAAAGCATCATAGATGGCGCTGTTGAATGATAATCGACAGTATCCCTTGAGTTTGGCCAGACAGAAGCGGTAGATAAGACCCAATCACAGAGTCTCCTGAAAGAGTGTATTATATTGACTCTCAGTGGCCATAAGGCTTCTGAGGCTGAACCAAAAGTATCTCTGCGCCTGTGTGTTCCTTGGCCACTCCAAAACTGACTTTTTATACAACCTCTTCCTCAATCTGAGATATCTGGAGTGACAAGGCATTCTCTCCAAGAAAATGAGTATGATAACATCATTCCTCTCATCCATGAGTCTCTGGTGGGCCAAATAAAAGGCTGTCCTGAAACTCCCGCTCCTTATATACCGCTCAGTCAGGATGAAAACTGTACGTTGGCTCAACTGTATACTTTGGGACAGATTCTCAATAAGTGGACATCCAGGAACCCAATCCCGCTCCTCCAAACAAAGGTTCATCCTGGGATCACCCTTGTCCTCTAGGTGGACCCTTAGCTCCTGCATGACCCACTCTTGAACTGCAGGATCTGTCGTATCGTAGATCACAAAAGCATCATAGACAGCACTGTTGGACGATAATCGACGGTATCCTTTGAGTTTGGCTAGACAGAAGTGGTAGATGTACCAAACATCCCATAGGAAGAGATGGCTGGAGATGGTGAGGGTTAGGATGGTTAAAATCAGAGTGGTTTGGAAAATACAGAGTATGATGGATAGGGAGTTGTGTTGGCATGCTTGGAGGTTGAGGAAAATTACACTTTGGCCTTTTTGGGCACTTGGGGAAGCACAGGTAACGTCTGATGCAAGTCGCGGGATATTTACAGAGGTGCGGTTGATCCATCGGACGAACCAGGTTGCATTGCAGGAGCACACAAACATGTTGTTGTTGAGGTAAAGAGTTTGCAGATGGTCTATAACATTTTCTGGGAAGCTTGATTCATCGATGAACTGGATGGAATTGTAACTGAGATCCAGGATTTTGAGGCTGAATGCATCCTTGAGGAAATTTGGAGACAGCTTCACAATCTTGTTCTTGCTCAGAACTAGAGTTTGGATTGATTTTGTATAGTTGGATAAGCATGACGGCACCTCCGTTAGGAGATTCCCGGTGAGGTCTAATCGTAGTAGGCTTTTAAGGTACACAAGGCCCTCCCAATTAAATGACTTTAACTTGTTGTCTGTGATGTTCAGTTCTGTGAGGGTGTTTGGAAGACCTTGGAAAACCTCCTGCGGGATGAAGTTCAGGTTGTTGCGAGAAATGTCTAGAGTCTTTAAGGCCATCAGATTCTTAAAATAGTTGACGTACCTTGTGTCTCCGTCTCTCCACAGCATGTCAAGGCGGTTTCCTTTAAACTCCAAATGCTCTAATTTATAGCTCTTCATTTCTGTGTTTGTGGATGTCGATATCTGATTATCGTTCATAATCAACTTTTTCAGCTTACTCAGGTTCTCTGTAAAGTTCAGCATGTGGGTTAAACCCTCAGCTACGAAGTAATGGCTATTACGACTGATATCCAGAACAACCAAGTTGCTCAGTTCCTGAAATGCAGAGGGGTACATCAAGTCCAAACGATTGTCTGTAAAGTCTAGATATTGTAAATTCGTCAACTGGACAAACTCAGAACCATTTAAACTCTGGCTCATTGCATTCCCAGATAGATTTAAGCATCTCAGCTCACCAAGATTGAGAAATTTGGAGTGAAGGAAAAATATGTTGTTCCTGCTAATATCCAACGTTTTTCCAAATGAGCTACATTCATTGTTAAAAGGACTGGAAATCCAGAGTTCCTTGTCCTTGTATTTGCAGCTGCGTGCAAATTCATCATAAAGGAAATAGTGCATGTCCTTAACTTCTCCATTGTGGTACTGTGCACCTTGTGACATCGGGGAGTTGTAATGGGTTTGTCTGTGGTTAGAAAAACTAAATTCTCCTTCAGAAGGCACTGAGATTTTGTTGTCAGACAAATTGATGATTCTGAAGTTTCTCAGATTCTTTAAGATGCTGAGTTGGGCTATTTTTATAAAGTTTGTGCCAAGATCTATGAACTCCAGGTATGTCAAGTTAGTTAGTGGTTGGATGTCTTGCAATTTGAGTTCTTGAAACACGTATCCTCTGATTCTTAGCACTCTGAGAGATTTAAGTCGGCTGAAAGATTCTGACAAGCTGAGAGAAGCAGGATACACCTGGAGCTCGTAATTGAAAGATAAATCCAATTCCTCAAGTTTGGGCAACAAAGACGGAAAGCTGGTGCATGTGATCTCCTTAGCCAAAAAGTTGCTTGAGAGGTCTAGAAGAGTTAGATCAGCCAGGCTTTGAAACCACTCAGGAGGAATGTTTGTTAAAGAGTTACTATGAAGCCGAAGAGTCTTAAGGTTCCTCAGGGTCTTGAAGGAGTTTGGATGTATCTGAAGAGGAGCATTATTTGGGCATGGAATGCATGGGAAAGGTGCATTATAACAACGTGGGCAATTTCCACTCAAATCCAGTACCTCCAATTCTGTCAGATTGCGAAAATCCTTATCGGTTATTTTCTGAATGTTGTTGTTGTACAGGTAGAGCTCTTTCAGGCTAGAAGGTAGCTGGTTGGGGATGTAGGACAAGTTGTTGGACTTCAGAGAAAGCAAAGTCATCTTGTCAAGCAGCATAAACGCATCCTTTTCAATGTAATAGGATTGGTTGCATGGGTTCCGGAAGTAGCAATTCTGTCCGAGATATAGAGTTCGAATATTAGTTAGTTCTGTCAGATTCTCCTGTAGAATCGAATAAATACTATTGATCTCCAGACTCAGAAGCACAATATTGGCAGGAAGGCCCTTGGGAATGCTGGACAGCTGGTTACCATCCAAGTAAAGTGACTTGAGGTTTTTGAGCTTCCAGAAGGTGCCGTTATCAATATTCACGCTTTGGCTACAGACGCGATCTTTGGGACCAACTTTGACTGGCACACAATTGCAGCGCAGGTCAATCTCTGTGATGTTGTGCAGATTATCAAAGGAATTGTTCATAACATGGGGAATATGGTTGATGGTGAGGGTCAGGTTGGTAGTATTTGTTGGGATTCCCAGAGGAACTTCGGTTAGGCTTCGTTCGGTGCAGTTTACACTCACTTCCGTCCCATTACTCGCCAGAGAAACGTCGCACTTTAAACTTTTGGGGTACCATTCGGCTGCTACCAGCAAAGAGATGAAGCCAGCAACGATGATCATTGTCTTCTCAGTCATCTGAAAGAGGAAGATAGTACTTGTTAAACCCACTGACTGTTATTACACTGTAAAAATATCTGTTGGAGAACAGTTTCTGTATTTACAAGTGTTTTCCTTATGTGGAAAGTGAATTTCATTATGGGATGTTGACCTCTGCTCTGTCCACTTTTTAACATTAAAAATTCCACTCTACAGTTTAACAAAGTGACTTTAAAAAGTAATATATAGAGGAATAAATCTGTAAATGTACTAGCGTTTTATATTATGAGGATTTTGTAGTGCAATATGCTGTACAACCCCAAATCAGACAATACAGCACTTTAAACTATTAAGAATTTACTTTTTTTAAATTTATCAAGGTTAAAAGTTGTTGGAAGAATGATCAAGGTCAAAAAATATATAAAGCACAAAATACGGAAAACTGTGCCCACATAGAAAGCTGAAATGTATTTATTTTTGGTGATGACAGCTTAAAGACACCTCTCATATGGAGAATGAAGTGACATGCATTGCTCAGGTGTGAGTTTCTCACATACTTCAACAGAGTGTCAAAATCTTGATGGTTCTGTGGGTCTCGTCTGTCAAATCTGAGCTTTATTCTATGTTCTCTATTGGATTGGCTGGGCCATTCTACAGCTTTATTTTCTTTCTCTGAAACCATCTCCTTGGAGAGTCTCCTTGGCTGTGTTTTGGATCATTGTCTTGCTGAAATGTCCACCCTGGTATCATCATCCTCCTGTTAATGTAAATGTTGGACTGAAGCAGCTGATATTCATTTACACTGAGGAAGGGCAGAGGGTTGCTGAAGAACTACTGAGAGATTTCAGCTGCGTGCTGGGCTTTCACTGCCGAACTACACCTCCCTTTCTTCATGTGTTCAATACTTTTTCCCTGCGTCATTTCATTTTATTAAGCAGAACTTCATTTGTAAACTAATTAGATTTGTTTTCTTTGCATATATGGATTTCTTTGGTTGTTACCAACATCTGGTGAACATGTCAAGTCAACAGCCTTTAGAAATATGCTTTCTGAAAAAAATGGCAATGTGTTCAATGCTTATTTTCCCCACTGTAAATATAGTAACTGTATTTCTACTATTTTCCATTGCAACTTTAAAATAATCAAAACAGATTAATTAAAGTACGACACTATACTATACTACTTTAAGCAGTAATTCAAAACTACCGTATTCACTACTATAAAACTTATTTTTCCTGTTTAGTACCAATATATGTCAGTGTATTTATTGCTGACATTTTACATTATTTTATTTCCACTTGAATTTTTTTATTGTTTACAGTGAAATAGTCCCTCATTAAAAAAAGAGCATGTTGAGTAATTTGTTTATATTACTATAATAAATTTATAACCATGTGTAGAATCACCACAATAGATTCATTCATAAAGTACTTTACCACAGTAAGTATTTACTACACATTAGTATAGTATTTTTTCCATTTTTCTAGCAATTTATATTTTTATATACATGTTATGTATTGCCAAGCGGCAACCTCCCGCTCTCCCTCGGGAGGCCAATACGGAAGTAACTGAAACTGCAATTCATCAAAATTCCGCTAGTCCTGGCTCCATAATAGAGCAAGTTTCAATTGAGCCCACTGTTAGAATGGCCAACTTTACAGCAGAAAAAAAGGTGTTTACAGCCTGGTACAAAGAATGATTTTGGTTCATATAGCTATTATTACCCTCCATGACAACTGTGAGGGGGGTGAATTTTTTTATAACTCATCCATTTCCTTTATATTAGGTTATATTAAGTTTGCATAATTAAGGGCGTGGCCACTTAAGTGACAGCTAGGTCTCGCTGGTCGCCGTCACTTCACCTCAGCTGAATCCGGCAGATTAGCCACTGATCTCGGCATATTCATCGTATTTTTGTGTTGTTTTATGTGGCTTTACACAGTCAGCTGCCTTTTGGACTTATTTATTACAATTATCAGATGATATGGGATGCTGTGTGCACTTAATTGTGCTCACAAACCATTCACGTGGCCTCGTTTCCCATGTGAGTAAAGTTATATATACCATCTCTATAAATGTATTTGTTTTATTTAAGATCATTTATCATTAATATTTTTCTTTAGACCCGTAAAGCACTCCAGAATGTGACAGATTGATTAGCTGTAGGCTCCAGATCAGTCATCTGAAGCGTTATCATACAGTGTTATGCTGGAGTTCATCAATAGTCTTGCATTTACTATCACACACACTATATCTGAAGTGTTTGGAAGTAATTTGCGTTTTCCTCCTGTAGAAAAACGTCATAAGAACAATGTCTAGTGGCTCAATGTGTTACAGCAGTGTTTTTAAAAGTCTAAACACTTTATTGATATAGTGTACAGCCAAGCACATGTGGTCAGAACACAAACGAGTCGCAGGTAATAAAGTATTAAGCGTTTCTCCCAAAGTAAAGTCTGTCTGCCAGGTCTAAGCAAAGTGCCAGCAGCTGTCTGTAGCTCCGCTCACTCTCCGCCTCTTTGCCCTTGTTTGGTATCCCGCCGTGGGTACGATGATGCGCGAACAAAATGGCGACGGTTGGCGGCGCCTACTTGTAGCTTCTTTTGCGCTCTTCAGAAACCTATGGGTGACATCACGGATACTACGTCCATATATTTTACTCTATGTGTATTGCTGACATTTTACATTATTTTGATTCCACTTAAACTTAATTTTTTGTCTACCATCAGAAAAAAAAAATCAACTAAAAGCACAACAAATTACCACAAAGCATCTTCAAAAACACTACAGTATTTACTATACACCACTAAAGTTCTTTTCCCAAACAATGACGTAACTTGCAACTGAACCATCATAGTACGATGCATCGTTTGGGAAAAGAACGATGTAGGGACGAGTGTTTCCCAAAACACATAGTTTCTCTGTTGCAGATCCATCTCTTGAACCATGTTAGTTAAAATGTAAAACGCCCATAATGATGCTCTAAACAGGGTGGAGGAACTACTTCTTTAAAGAAGAACCCCATGATTTATTTGTGCAGATTATATTGTTTCACACACACACGCGTTTAAAAAAAATCCAAAAACATGCACTCGTTTTCCATATTAATTGAAATATATGTAAATGGCACATCTAGGGAATATGTTTACCTTTACAAATATTATACATTACATATTCTATTCTAAAACATTAAAATCACTTACAAAAGCTAACACGTAATCTAATATCATATACTGTATAAATCATATAAATAAATAAATAATAAGGCTATTTATTAAGAAATGAAATTTAATATTTATTATTTATTAGGAAAAAAAATCCTACTTAAATAATAATATTAATGATGATTATTATTATTTATTACTATTATTAAGTTGTTTTTTTTAAGTCTACTTTTACAATTTGACGCATGCAAACCACTGCAGAAATGTTCTAACCAACAGGCCCCTGTCATATACAGTACCGATGCTTAATAAATAACCTACTACAAATTAAAAGCATTAATGTATGCTGTGTTTTTTGTTTTCACAAGCTTTGGAGACGTAACGTAAATTCCGCTTTTAAATAATAGGTCACCTATAGCTTTCGTCATGAGCCACGACTGTGTTCAAAATGACATCAATGTTTTCAAAGTGCACTGCAAAGGGAGCGCAATTGTAAACTTGAAGATCGCTAAAACTGAACTGTAAAAATGCTTTGAAAGCAAATTACACCTAAGAGAGACGACTT
This sequence comes from Danio aesculapii, assembly GCF_903798145.1. NCBI lineage: Eukaryota > Metazoa > Chordata > Actinopteri > Cypriniformes > Danionidae > Danio > Danio aesculapii. The sequence goes on along the minus strand of NC_079443.1, from coordinate 53,630,701 downwards.
TAATGCTTTTTTTTTTTTTTTAAATCATTCCAAGTTTAAATGTTTGAATGTTCTATATGAATAGGGCATAGGGGGGATAAGTGGGACTAGAACACAACCAAGACCTATGTTTCTAACTACAGCTCCAGAGGTGTAGCTGCAAGCATAGAAGTTTGCAGTTGGCAAATGTTTGTTCGTTGGAATGACAGATTTGGGAAACTCCAAATCAATTAACTATGTTTGTAACGACACAACTTGCGACCTTAGTTGGCTAACGATGGTTTTCGGAAACGCACCCCTGGGTAGCAATTTATATTGTTATATACAGTTTATTATTTGCTGACATTTTACAATACTTGAAATATTAGTAACACTTAAAAATAATGGTCCAATAGTTTATGTATTTACCAACATGAACAAACTATTAGTAATACATTTATTACAGTATTTATTCATGTTTGTTCAATGTTATACAAGTAACATCAGCTCATGTTAGTGTACAACTTTGTATTTTAATAATGCATTAGTTAATGTTGGGCTATGATTGATAAATGCTTTACAAGAATATTCATACTTAGTTAATGTTAGTAAATGCATGACCTAACGTTAACTAAAGAACCATTATTCTAAAGTGTTACAGACATTTTATTTACACAGAAATTTGCCCTCATTAAAGATAACAGGAATTACACTATAAAGCATCTTTAAAATCATCGTTATATGAATGAATTAATCAAAGTAAATGAAACAAATGCTCTGAAACTCACCATTTTCATCGGAGCTGGAAACTTTCAGAGCTTCGGGACTCTTTGTTCAGTACTTTCACCGTCTTCTCATGCTGTAAACCCTGTGTTACTCACAGAACAGGTGTTATTAACCAATGTTACACCACGAAAAAATATTACATACAAAAGTGAGAGTGTATATTTTTAAACAAGGTAACTTCCCCTTTATCTTAGGAAGATAATTTTTCTTAGCATTGCTTTTTTTACCTTTTTTTTCTTCTTTGACTTAGAAAATCAAACTTCTTATATCTTCGACTACATTATATTAACATACTATTAATGAACAATGTAGTAATGATAAAAACTTACAATGTTTAATGTGTTTATTATAATGCATTATTAGAATAATATTGCCAGCATAAAGAGGAACAATGTTACTTTCATCCCTTCATCTCAAGGGATTGTTTCTGTGCTAGAGATGATCAAAACAATGTTTCCTCATAAATGAAAGCTAAACCTAAAAGATAAAGCACAAAATAGGATCTCGTACAACATTATATGGTTGTTTTTTCAGCACCAGAGGAAACACTGTAAAAAATCTTGCTGCCTAAATTTAGTTGAATCAAAAGAACTTGTATAGTCAGCAAAAGTAAGTCCAAGGCACTTGAAAAATGTGGAAAAAATATTAAAAAGCCTTCATTGACATGGCTATTCTGTTTTGAGAAATAGCCATGCCAATAAACTCTTTTTAAAATAATTTTTCAGGGTTTTTTAACCTTTAATGGATAGAATAGTGCAGAGAATTGACAGGAAATAGTTGGGAGCAGAGAAAGGGGAAGGGTCGGCAAAGGACCTCGAGCTGGGAATCTAACTCGGGTCATCGTAAACACCATGGTGCTATATGTCGGCGCACTTAACCACTGGGCTATTGGCGCCAACCAATCAAGGCTTTTTAATATTTTTTCCACTTTTTTAGAGTGCCTTGGACTTATTTTTGCTGTTTATTCTGATGCATCCCTTACCCAAAGAGCACTGACACATATATTATGATACACCTGAGCACTTTTGATTTTGAATTTTAGTCATCTCAACTTACTTCAGTCAAACTAAAAGACTAAAAATATTAAGGTAAATCTTGTATCAGTAAGTACACCATTTGACCCAAGTCTTGTCGCCTATCCAAGATTTAGGAACAACAAATAATAACTCGAGTTTCTAGTTCTAGTTCTAGTTGATCATTTAGTATCAGGAGTGGCTTATATGAAAGGCAAAGGCCTCTAGATTACAATTGTTTGACCCAAATAAAATATAATCATGTTTTGATTATAAATGATTTCATTAGGACAGTAAGGTCTGACTTTGCTTAGGCAAAAGTCTGCTCACTGAACCTTCAATAATGTCCAGTATAGAATATGTGGTCATGCTGCAGTGGAAACAGAATGAATATTGTGTCTGACTCCATCATGAGCTTGGAGCACTGCATCCATACATCTCTGAATGACTCAAATCACTGATTAATAAAGTCATCTGGAATGGTGAAGAAAGCGTTTCTGCAGGACTCCGAGTTCATCAAGATTCTTTGGGTTCATCTTCAATGCCTCCTTCTTCATCTTACCCCAGTCATGCTCAATAATGTTCATTTTTGGTGACTGGGCTGGCCAATCCTGGAGCACCTTGACCTTCTCTGCTTTCAGGAGCTTTAATGTGGAGGCTGAAGTATGAGAAGGAGCGCTATCCTGCTGGAGAATTTGCCCTCTCCTGTGGTTTATAATGTAATGGGCAGCACAAATGTCTTGATACCTCAGGCTGTTGATGTTGATCATCTACTCTGCAGATCTCTTACGCATGCCCCATACTGAATGAACCCCAAACCCAAGACTTTTCCTTTACCAAACTTGACTGATTTCTGTGAGAATCTTGGCTCCATGCAGGTTCCAGTAGGTCTTCTGTAGTATTAGTGATGATTGATGCAGTTCAGCAGGTGATTCAGCAGAGAAATCCACCTTCTGACACTTGACAAATGATCAACTAGAAGTCAAGTTATTATTTGTTGCTCTAATAACTGAGATCCATCACAAGACTTTTGTCAGGTAGTGTAAGAGAATAACATTTGATTTCATTTGAATTTTAACAGTAAAATTTGCACAATTTTATAAATTAAGTCAACTTAATATTTCCAAGTTACAATGGGTTTATTTACTTTATTTTTAAGTCAACATGTTGCTTTTAGAGCAATTGGTTCACTCACATTTAGTAATTAATTTATTCAAAATAAAAAAGCTGAAAAATCAGATGTACATCAGTATTGACAGCCTTTGCTCAATACTTTGTGGATGCACCTTTGGCAGTGATTACAGCCTCACGTCTTTTTGAATATGATGCCACAAGCTTGGCACACCTGTCTTTGGGGATTTTTGCCCATTCCTCTTTGCAGTACCTCTCAAGCTCTATCAGGTTGGATGGGAAGCGACGGTGTACAGCCATTTTTTAGATCTCTCGAGAGATGTTCAATAGGATTTAGGTCTGGGCTCTGGCTGGGCCACTCAAGTACATTCACCGAGTTGTTGTGAAGCCACTCCATCGATATTTTGTCGGTGTGCTTTGGGTCATTGTCCTGCTGGAAGATGAAGCGTTGCCCCAGTCTGAGGTCAGGAGCACTCTGAAGCAGGTTTTCATTCAGGATGTCTCTGTACATCGCTGCATTCATCTTTCCCTCTATCCTGACTAGTCTTCCTGTTCCTGCTGCTGATAAACATCCCCACAGCATGATGCTGCCACCACCATGCTTCACTGTAGGGATGGTATTAGCCTGGTGATGAGTGCTGCCTGCTTTTCTCCAAACGTAACGCCTGGCGTTCACTCCAAAGAGTTCAATTTGAGTCTCATCAGACCAGAGAGTTTAGTTTCTGATGGTCTGAGAGTCCTTGAGATGCCTTTTGGCAATTCCAGTCGGGGAGTGGCTTCCGTCTGGCCACTCTACCATACAGGCCTGATTGGTGGATTGCTGCACAGATGGTTGTCCTTCTGTAAGGTTCTCCTCTCTCCACAGAAGAACACTGGAGCTCAGACAGAGTGACCATCAGGTTATTGATCACCTCCCTGACTAATGCCCTTCTCCCCCGATCACTCAGCTTAGATGGCCGGCCAGCTCTAGGAAGAGTCCTGGTGGTTGCAAACATCTTCCACTTACGGATGATGGAGGCCGCTGTGCTCATTGGAACTTTCAGAGCAGCAGAAATGTTTCTGTAATCTTCCCCAGCTTTGTGCCTCGAGACAATCCTGTCTCACGGGTCTACAGACAATTCCTTTGTCTTCATGCTTGGTTTGTGCTTTGACATGCACTGTCAACCCTGGGACCTTATATAGATAGGTGTACGCCTTTTCAAATAATGTCCAATCAACTGAATTGACCACAGGTGAACTCCAATTAAGCTGCTAAAACATCTCAGGAATGATCAGTGGAAACAGAATGGACCTGAGCTCAATTTAGAGCTTCAAAGGCTGTCAATACTGATGAACATGTGATCTTCAGCTTTTTATTTTGTATAAATTTGCAACAATTTCATAAACTCTTTTCCACATTGTCATTATGGGGGATTGTGTGTAGAATGTTCAGGAAATAAAGGAATTTAATCCAGTTTGGAATCAGGCTGTGACATAAACAAATGTGGAAAAAGTGAAGCGCTATCAACACTTTCCGGATGCACTGTATATTTTCTTAATATTGTATTTTTCTGTAATATGCAAATTTATACATTAATTACTATTATGATATAAAATGTCTCGCGAGGGAAAAGAAAGACAAGATCACAGTGTACAAGCTGAAATTTTTAATGAAGACGATTCAAATAAAACATTGTTTTAATTTAAAGTCAACATGAAATAAAACGTTCGTTTCTGGATTTCATCTCAGAAATTATTTATCGTTTAATTCAGAAAAAAATTTAATGTTTCTTACTTAGTTTTTGTCTTGTTCTAGCCCAAATATTTACTAATTCTTAAATCAAAGAAGGATTTTTTTAGACAAGTGAAATTGTTTTGTTTTCAGGGAAATAAAAGTGTCCACATTAGAACCAATGCTGTTTTAATAAAACTCAACAGTTTTAGGGTGTACTCACACTAGGTACAGCCGCCTTGAATCGCGCTTGTCCCCCCTCTCTCCTTCGGCCTGCACACACTGCATTTTGCCTACCGAGCCGAAGCACACTTACATCATCGATGATGCGACTGTTCAGTTTAACAGAAGAGAAGCGCTCTCGCTCCGTACAATGGCGATTGCTTTAGTTATCTTTTGTTTTGAATTATTTTAAGTCATTTGGGATGCAGTGACACGCAATCTTTTGCAGAAATTCTTTTGCTGAACAGATCCACTGCTTTGATGCTCATAAATGATCATGATGGTCCTCGTGCTGCAGGTATTAGGAGGTTTGCTGAAGGTGCAGCTGACATGCAGTGAGGGGTTTGGGTATTTAATAAACTATGTTCGTGTTCATTGAATTGTAAGAATAATTATTAAATCCATATCAAACAGTCCCTTAAAAGTTACGTCGGGTCTTTGCGCTTTGCACTCATACTACAAGTGTACCGCGCCAAAGCCCAACTGAACCATGCTCTGGCACACCTCTTCTAACTGGGCCAGGGCCAGCCAACTGAACTGTGCCTGGGTCCAATTCAGAGTACTCACACTTGTCAAATGAACTGGGAAATGGGGGTCAAATAACCTAGTGTGAGTGTAAAATATGGGGTCAAACATGGGGTCAAATATGGGATTTTAAAATTGAATTGTCCATATTTATAACAACCCAGCACTTTTAGATTGCAACTTGTACACATTTGTGTTGCTGTTTAAAGAAAAAAAAAAACATGATTATTTTATTATTTAACCAATCAACAGCATTACTACATTTTGAGTAAATGTGCTGTAAAAATAGTGGGTTGTTTATAACCCAACATTTAAAAATTTAATTATTTAAATTATATTTTTGTGTATATGATGAGAGTTTATTTGACCCCAAATTTTGTTAACCTATCATTTTTTAGTAAACTGAGTAAGCAAATAAAAATAATAAATTAATAAATATATATTTTTTTTAAATAAAACTAATATTCAGCAAAAAAGGTAAAAATTAAGTTTTTCATAAAAACAAGCACAAAATGTACTTGCTTTAAGATTATTGTGATTTTTAAAAGGAGAAATTCACTTCATTTTGACTTTTTATTTATACATTTTTTTTTCAGGAAAAAATTATTGTAACCCAACATTGGGTCAAAATTTATTAAGTACTTTTTTGTATATTCATAAAATATGATAATAAATATGACATTTGAACCAACATTTGGTTAACAAACCTGCCATTTCAGTAGTCTAAGCAAATAGAAATAATAATAATAATAAACAAACAAACAAATAAATAAATAAATAAATAAATAAATAAATAAATAAATAAATAAATAAATAAATAAATAAAACCTCATTTTCAGGACAAAACTAATCAAAATACATTTTTTCATAAAAACAAGCATAATAATCTACCACTGGAGGAAGAAAAGAATGAACTTGTTTTTAGATTATTGTGATTATATCAAGGAGAAATTGACTTCATTTGTCTTATTTATACATTTATTAAAAAAAAATTCAGAAAAAAAAACAAGTCAAAATTAAGTTTTTCATTAAAACAAGCAAAATAATCTTCCACTATGGTGAAAAATAATTAAATGAACTTGTTTTTAGATTACTGTGATCGGTTAAAGGAGAAATTCACTTCATTTTGACTTCTATTTATATATTTATTTTTTTAGAAAAAAATACTTGAAACCCGAAACTGGGTCAAAATGTACAATTTAAAGTACATTTTTTGTTTATATATATATATATATATATATATAAAATATGATTAAAAAAATATGACATTTGAACCAACATTTGGTTAACAAACCTGCCATTTTAGTAGTGCCATTTTCAAAATTTTTCATAATAATCTACCACTGGGGGAAGAAAAATGTACTTGTTTTTAGATTATTGTGATTATTTTAAGGAGAAATTCACTTCATTTGACTTATTTATACATTTATTAAAAAAAACAGGTCAAAATTAAGTTTTTCATTAAAACAAGCAAAATAATCAACCATTATGGTGAAAAATAATTAAATAAAAAAACTTGTTTTTATATCATTTTGATTGCTTCATATTAAACTTATTTAGCTTATTTTATTTTGACTTTCCCTGAAAACAAAACAATAGGTTTCACTTCTCCAGAAAATGCTTCTTGATTTAGGAATAGTTAGATATTTGGACTAAAACAAGACAAAACCTCTAATTCAGAAATACATTTTTGCAGAGTAATTCAGTGTTTTCTGCATAAAACCATAAAATATGCATGAAAAAAATGACTCCAAACGTTTGCATTTTCCAAATAAACAGCAAATGAAACGATGCAAACATAATTACAGTGTACAGATCATATATAGTGCTAGATATTTCTCAACGTGAAGCTCCTCTGGAATGAAGAACAGAAATGAACACGTGGAACAAAAAGGATGCATCTATTAGGTGGCGTGGTTTATATTTATATCTATATATATATATCGTTTTTAAAAATTTTATATTGTAGAATACTTCCTTTTCATTTTACATATTACACAAAATATACACAAGCACTGTTTGGATCACAGTGGATCAGCAATGGTCTGATTATCTCAATGACAGACGTACTGTATGCATGATAACATATGGCTTCACTATGGCTAAATAAAGCAGTGGTTTCTGATGTACAGCTGAAGCCAGAATTATTAGTTTACATGTAATTCCTTACCCACAGTTTATAACAGCACATAATATTAGACTAGATATTCTTCAAGATACTAGTATTCAGCTTAAAGTGACATTTAAAGGCTTAACTAGGGTAATTAGGGTAAAGTTAGGGTAATTAGGCAAGTCATTGTATAACAGTGGTTTGTTCTGGAGACAATCCAAAACTAATATTGCTGAAGGGGGCTAATAATATTGACCTTAAAATAGGTTTAAAACAATTAAAAAACTGCTTTTATTCTAGCCGAAATAAAACAAATAAGACTTTCTCCAGAAGAAAAAATATTATAGGAAATACTGTGAAAATTTCCTGAATCTGTTCAACATCGTTTGGGAAATAATTGAGAAAGAAACTCACAGGAGGGCGAATAATTCTGACGTCAGCTGTAGATGGCCATTGCTACACATGAAGATTCACTTTGGTGGTCAAAAAAGCTTCCCAAAGCCTTCACACTAATAAATAAAGTCCACCTCGTGCTTTTAAATGTCCTTTTGCTGATTACAAAATAAGAGCACGAGAGCTGGGCACATGCAGTCGGGAGAAATGTGAAGAGATGCAGGAAGTGACCAGTGCAAGAGTTTCTCAGTTCTGGAGCAGAAGTCTGTTTTCCTGAAATAATAACATGATGGACTTTACTTGACCCGATGGCTCTGAGATTCATGTTTGATGGGAAACGGGTTTCTGTGCTGATTTCTGCAGCATCAAACTGTCTGTCATTACGGTCAACCAGATTCTAAAAATAACAAATGCTGGGTTGATTTAACCCAGGGGTTCTCAAACTCGGTGAGGGCCCGTTAGCTCCAATCACAATCAGACACACCTGGGCTAGCTAATCGAGCTCTTCCTAGGCTTTCTAGAAACATCCATGCAGGTCTGTTGAGGCAAGTTGGAGCTAAAATCTGCAAGACTGAGTTTAAGAACCCCTGTTTTAACCCAATGTAGGGCCAAATATAGACAAGCTTAATTCAATTTTAATGACACTTTTAACCCAAAGGTTTGTGTATGTTTGACCAAATGTTAGGTCAAAACAACCCAGCCGTTTTAGAATCAAGAAATCATAATTCACACACCCAACACTACACTAAATAATATAAAACTAAAAAGCAGTTGGGTTTGTCCATATTTGACCCAATGTTGGGTTAAGACAAACCAACAGTTTTGAAGTGTAAAATATGCTGTAGCCCATTATTGGGTCAAATATGTATGGACAAATCCAACTGTTTGGTTAAAATGTGTCATTGAAATGTAACTGAAAAAAACTCATTGTTGGATTTGTTGATATTTGACCAAACATTGGGTTAAAACAACCCAGTCATTTTTAGAATCAAGAAATCATAATTCACCACCCTACACTACACTGAATGATAAAAAAACTAAATAAACAAAAGCAGTTGGGTTTGTCCATATTTGAACCAGTGTTGGGTTAATACAAATTAACAATTTTAAGGTGTAAAATATGCTGTAACCCAACATTGGGTCAAATATGGACAAATCCAACTGTTTGGGTAAACAGTGTAATTAAAATGTAATTGAAAATATTAACCCATTGTTGGGTTTGTCGATATTTGACCCAACATTGTATTGCAACAACCCAGCATGTTTATATTGCAACTTGTTGCAAACAATTTTAAATATGCTCTAAATGTGGTGGGCCGTTTGGTCAAAAATTGATTATTTAAATTACATGTTTTAACCCAACTACTGGGTTGTCCATATTTGACCCAACATTGGGTTAAAACAATTTGTCATTTTTAGAATCAAGAATTCATAATTCACACTACTACATAATCCTACACTACACTAAATGATAAAAAAACAAAAAAGCAGTTGGGTTTATCCATATTTGACCCAATGTTGGGTTATTGCAAACCAACAATTTTAAAATGTAAAATATGCTGTAACCCAGTGCTAGGTCAAATATTAACAAATCCAACTGTTTGGTTAAAAAGTGTCATTCAAATGTTATTGAAAAAAATTAACCCATTGTTGGGTTTATCAATATTTGACCCAACAACCCAGCATTTTTACATTGTAACTTATTGCAAAAAACAATTAATTGTGCTCTAAAGGTGGTGGGTTGTTTTAACCCAATGTTTGGTCAAAAAAAGATAATTTAAATAACATGTTTTAAACTTTTTGGTTTGTTCATATTTGCCCAAACATTGGGTTAAAACAACCCAGCCATTTTTAGAATCAAGAAATCGAAATTCACAGACCCTGCACTACTCTAAATGATATTCAAAAAGCAGTTGGGTTTGTCCATATATGACCCAATGTTGGGTTAATACAAATCAACAATTTTAAAGTGTAAAATATGTTGTAACCCAACATTGGGTCAAATATGTATGGAAAATTCAACTGTTAGGTTAAAAAATGTAATTAAAATGTAATTGAAAAAATTAACCCATTGTTGGGTTTGTTGATATTTGACCCAACAATCGAGCATATTTATATTGCAAATTGTACACACTGCAAATAAATAAATTAAATGTGCTCTAAAGGTGATGGGTTGTTTTAACCTAATGTTTTGTAAAAAATGTATCATTTAAATTACATATTTTAACCCAACTTTCTGGTTTGTCCATATTTGCCCCAACATTGGGTTAAAACAACCCAGCCATTTTTAGTATCAAGAAATCATAATTCACACACCCAGCATTTATATATTGCAACTTGTACATGCTTCATGAAGAAATTAAACGTGCTCTAAAGGTGATGGGTTGTTTTAACCCAATGTTTGGTCAAAAATGTATCATTTAAATTACATTAAAACAACCTGCCATTTTTATTAAGTAAATAAATAAAGCAAATAAACAACAACAAAAACCCATTTCTACTTAATTTTCTTAGTATCTTGTCTTGTTTTGCCAGTGCTAATGTCTAAAACTTCTCAAAGAAGATAACTGAGTAGGTAATAACTAAGTAAGTAATAAATGAATACCTAAATTAATTAATTAAATAATTAATTAATTAATTCGTAGCAGTAGCAATAAATAAAGTTGGTGTCAGAAAACTGATCTTGGTTTAACTCAATTAAATGATCCTTTTGTTTGCACACACTTGTTATTTTGTGCATCAGTGCACTATATAAACGTCTCATTTTGACAAAGCTAAATGCATCAAAATGCATCAAAATTAGGTCAGTTCTGCCTAAAACAAGACAAACTGAGGTCAGAAAAATGACTGCCTTCCCTTTACATCACAATAATTCTTCAGACCTCCTCTGCAGAAACATTTTAAGCTATGAACACATTTAATTGTGATGCATTTAAATGCACTGAAAACCAAGACAAACGCATGTGTGAACTGATTTCTCAAGTTGACTTCAGTAAATGACAGAGCAGTAATCAGCCTCTTGCAGCGCCGCTTGGATGATTACGGCCATCTCATTTCCATAGAAAGTGTGTATGCTCCCTGAGCCAATAGTTGTCTTGTTTAATATTCCCTTTCCGCCTCCCTGAGGCAACCAGAGCGGGTGGACTGAGGCCGAGTGCACCGACAAATAGGGAAGCATTCGGGACGTCCCGTCACCTCTGGCTTGGCACAAAACAAACTGTGCTCTGGATGAAGAAGAAGATGGGCATTCGGTGAGAGAAAATCCACTTTTATCTCCATCTGCAGCATGGCTACACTGAGGGAGGAAAGAGAGAGAGAAACACTGTAAAAGAGTGCACACGATTAATAACCCTTGTGTGCTGTTCAGATTGACTTTCCTTTGGTTATGTTGGCTGTTTTTGCCCCATTGACTTCCATTCTGATCATATTTTTTGATTGCAAAGCCATGACAGCATATACTGTAATCATTCTCTCTTGATTGTTGCTGGCTTTCCCTGTTAGGAGGAGGTAGCGTTTATCATTTTCACCGTGGATCATCAGTTGTCAGCATTAACCCTTTAGATCAGCCTGTGCTGAAGAGTGTCTGGCTTTTATATGGAGTTCATTGGAGTAAAGCAGCAGATTACAGTGTGTGTGCAGGAATACACTTACTGTGTTTACTGTGTTCTGAGAGCCGGGGGCACGTTTTGATTTTCTCAAACACATCAAGATTAGTGTGTTAAGGTGTGTTACGACTCCAAAACTTAAAAATTCTATTAATTAAATCATCACCATTGATTGACTATGATGTCTTATAAATGAATGCCAAATCAATGCTCAACCAAATCTCTTCAGCCTTTAAACTCTGTTTATCACAGCGCTCTGAGGTTTGTCACAGGCTGTCAGAGACTAAGGGCGCACTCACACTATACTATCCGAACCGTGCCCAGGAGCATTTCCCGATTCGTTTGAGAAGTGTGAGTGCTCTGAAATGGTATCAGGTGCGGTTTAGCTGGCCAGTCCTGGCTCGGTTGGAAGAGGTGTGCCAGAGCGCGGTTCACTTGGGCTTTGGCGCGGTACGCTTGCAGTGTGAGTGCAAAGCACGCCTGAGCCAGAAACTGAAGATGTGAAGTGACTTTTAAGAGACTTCATATGGATTTATAAATCATTCTTAATTCTCAATGAACGAGAACTGTCGTAGATTATTAAAAACGCAAACCCCTCGCGCTGCACATCAGCTGCACCTTCTGCAAACCTCCTAATACCTGCAGCAGTAGGGTTGAGGGGCCCTAGGTGAGATAAAAAAAGGGCCCACTGGTGTAAAAAAATAATAATAATAATACAATTTTAATATTAATTATTAAAATATATTTATTATTAACTGTAACATGCAAAAATTGCTTGTATTTAAACAAATAAGTTTGCAAGTATTGTAAAGTACTCAGTAATGTACTGTATTATGCATAGCAGGAATACAGCAATACTTTGAGCTTGCTCTTCTTTCTCTGCTTTTCTTTTCTTTTCTTCCTTTTTTTTGGCTCTGGAAAGATGCTGTTTGGATGCCATTTCATTTCAAATTAAAACTTAATTAAGATTAATTAAAAAAAGCAACAACACTCGTGACTTTATATTAACTAAGACTTCTTCGAGTTTATATCGAACGCGAGCAATTTGGAGAGATCTGTGGAATCTGTGAAGGAATAGGTACGTCATTCTAGTCCAGCCAATAGCCGATTGAGGGCGGTGTGGTGCTGCTGGGTCTGTTTATAATATTTTCTGCTTTTAATCATACTGTGGTTGTGCTTTTATTATCATTTTCAGCTATTTGCCATGTATGAATTATACTGAGCTATTCTTATAATGAAATGTGGAGTTTTTAGTTTGTTTTTCTCACCGTCGTTGTGAATTGCATCATGTTTAATGGGGTTTGTACATTCCGCAATGCACATTGTGCATGATATATATGTACACGCTTGTCCTCACGCTTACATTCACAGTAAATATTTAAGAGCAGCATTTGTGGGGCCCTCCCGAGAAACTCAGGGCCCTAGGCGACAGCCTTAATTGCCTGTTGGACCGGCCGGCACTGGTCACTGCATTCCAAAGCGCTAAAAATAATACAAAACAATATAACTGCAGCAATCTCCACTGTGCTGAGCAAGAGCACTTCTCTTCCTGTTAAACTGAACACATCATCGATGATGCGACTAAGCATGCTCAGGTCCGGTAGGTAAAAATGCAATGTGAGTGCAGGCCGAGGGGGAGAGGGGAGGGGGGACAATTGCATTTTGGCACGGTTCAAGGCAACTGTACCTAATGTGAGTGTGCCCTAGCTCACCATAGTGAACTGAATGCCAAAGCTAAGTGGCCTTCTCTGAATGTAAGGAGGTACACCCACTGGGTGACTCTGGTCTACAAGGCTCTTCTGGGTCTGGTGCCTTTATACCTAAGATCCCTTCTTTACAAGTCAAAAAAACAGTATGCCATACGTTCAAGCGAATCTTATCATTTGACTGTTCCCCAGGTTCGAACTGAAATGGGGAGGCGAGCCTTTAGTAATACTCTTCAGTCTGAACTAAAAATGTCTGAGCTCATCCCAATCAAATCTTTCTGCTCTATCCTTTATAACAAACAACAACAGTCCACTTCTAAATGTGTGTGTTTTAACATATAGTAATGTAAGTCATGTTCAAAGTCACTTGAATCTCTTTTCTTCCCCATTCTGATGCTCGGTTTGAACTGCAGCAGATCATCTTGACCATGTTTACATGCCTAAATGCATTGAGTTGATGCAATGTGATTGGCTGAAATTTGTGTTAACGAGCAGTTGGACAGGTGTACCTAATAAAGTGGCCGGTGAGTGTTCATATCCGCTACCTGCTAAAAAAATAAACAAACAAACTAATAATTAACGCATTCTGAATACTAAAGAATCAAAAGTTAACAATAATATAATAAAAGAGAGCTGTGTGGATCGATTCTGGTGTGTGCAGAGCCAGAAACGTCGCTTTTTTGCACCATAACTGATGATCAACAATAAAAATGACAAATTGTACCTCCTCCCAATGGGGAAAACCAGCAACAATCAAGAATGCATGATTATATGCTTTCGTGGCTTTGCAATCAAAAAATGTGATTATAATGGAAGTCAATGGGGGAAAACAGCCACCAACATAAAGAAAGACAACCCTTCCTACTCCCCAAGAACTGTACTTATCCAGAGCGAGCAGAAGGGCTGCCAAAATCACTCTGGACCCCTCACACCCAGCACACTGCCTCATTGAACTTTTACCTTCTGGTCGACGCTACAGAGCACTGCGCACCAGAACAGCCCGACACAGAAACAGTTTCTTCCCTCAGTCAATCCATCTCATGAACACTTGATGATAATAATTGTGGAACCAACATCACTACTGCTATACACTTTTATACACATATACACTTATTTAACACACTTTACATGCCAATTTGCACATAACAGCTGCACATATAACGTTGTATATAGTAATAAACATGTACATACACTTGTCAATCTGTATATTTGCACTCACTACTTCTATTTTTTAAAATATATTTATTATCTGTTTTTTGTCCTGTCTCTGTAATCCTGTTGCACTGTAGAAGCTCTGTCACCAAAACAAATTCCTAGTATGTGTGAACATACCTGGCAATAAAGCTCTTTCTGATTCTGATTCTGAAAGCATAGTCAATTTACCCAGAGTGTATTGAGTTTTAAAAAAAAAATCCCAAAAGCATTATCCCAAAATATGTGTTGAAATAAGATTTGTCACCAAACATCATTGCATTTGCTGAAACTCAGAGAATGTTGTGCCTCAAAATCACCCCAGAGTGGATAAAAACGACCCAACAGCACACAAAGGTAAAGTGGATTAAATATAAAACAATTAAGTTGTCCCAAAGACAACTCAAGAATTGCGTCGATTCAGCTCTTTTTAAATCAGTAGTTTAAACAAACAGCAAAACTCATTTTTTGAGAGAGATGAGTTAGCTGGCTGGTTTTATATCTGCTAATTTGACGCTTGTGGATCTGCTTATCCTGATTCAGCATGATAAGGTAATGACTGAGAGCATTGACGTCAGTGAGAGAGTCAGCGCTGGGATTAATGCTCTGAATCAGGAAGATATGACTACACCAGAAGACTTTTAACCCCTTACACATTTTGAACATAGATATGAAAATGTGAAAACACTTTAGTTGAAGGAGTGTTCATAAGACTGTTATTAAACCTGTATGATCATGAAATGTCATGGTTGTGAATGACATGTTATGCATGCTTCTGACAATTGTCATTAAGTGTAAAACAAATAGATCACGAGCTGTTTTTGCCTTTGTAATGAAAACTTGCTGGTGCGAAGACGACAAAACTTGTCAGAAATCTGTCATGAACATAATTGTCAAGAAGCCATTTTATCATTTATTGTCCTTCATATTTTTTTGATCACAATCACAGAGGAACAAGCTGAACTTGTCATTAAAATGTTATTAAATATCGAGGAAGCTCTTAATTATTTGACACTTTTAATGAGACATTTTAAATGACAGATTCAAAGAAAACGTGATCAGAAAAATATTCATCATATATTTATAATGCCTCATGACAGTCATGTTTATTTTTAATGTTGTTTACCTCTCTGTTCCTCAGTGGTAAAAAGATCTCTTACATTTCAAATGTTTATTTGTTCATCTCTTATTTATATTATATTATATAATATTATATTAAATTACATTAAATTACATTAAATTACATTATATTATATTATATTATATTAAATTACATTAAATTACATTAAATTACATTATATTATATTATATTAAATTACATTAAATTACATTAAATTACACTATATTATATTATATTATATTATATTATATTATATTATATTATATTAAATTACATTATATTATATTATATTATATTATATTATATTATATTAAATTACATTATATTATATTATATTAAATTACATTAAATTACATTAAATTATATTAAATTATATTATATTATATTACATTAAATTACATTATATTATATTATATTATATTATATTAAATTACATTATATTATATTATATTAAATTACATTAAATTACATTAAATTACACTATATTATATTATATTATATTATATTATATTATATTATATTAAATTACATTATATTATATTATATTAAATTACATTAAATTACATTAAATTATATTAAATTATATTATATTATATTACATTAAATTACATAAAATTACATTATATTATATTATATTATATTATATTAAATTACATTAAATTATATTATATTGTATTATATTATATTATAGTTTAATGTATTATATTATATGTTATTATATTACAACATTATATTATATGTTATTATATTATATTATATTATAGTTTATTATATTATATATGTTATTATATTACTACATTATATGTTATATTATATTATATTATAGTTTATTATTATATATAAAATTACATTACATTATATTATATTATATTATATTATATTATAGTTTATTATATTATATTATATTATAGTTTATTATATTATATTATATTATAGTTTATTATATTATATTATATTATATTATATTATATTATATTATAGTTTATTATATTATATTATATTGTAGTTTATTATATTATATTATATTATAGTTTATTATATTATATTATATTATATTATATTATATTATAGTTTATTATATTATATTATATTATATTATATTATATTATATTATAGTTTATTATATTATATTATATTATATTATAGTTTATTATATTATATTATATTATATTATAGTTTATCATATTATATTATATTATATTATATTATATTATATTATAGTTTATTATATTATATTATATTATATTATATTATATTATAGTTTATTATATTATAGTTTATTATATTATATTATATTATATTATATTATAGTTTATTATATTATATTATATTATATAATATAATATTATATTATAGTTTATTATATTATATTATAGTTTATTATATTATATTATATTATATTATAGTTTATTATATTATATTATATTATATTATATTATAGTTTATTATAGTTTATTATATTATATTATATTATATTATATTATATTATAGTTTATTATATTATATTATATTATATTATATTATATTATATTATATTATATTATATTATATTATATTATAGTTTATTATATTATATTATATTATATTATAGTTTATTATATTATATTATATTATATTATATTATAGTTTATTATATTATATTATATAATATTATATTATATTATATTATAGTTTATTATATTATATTATATTATAGTTTATTATATTATATTATATTATATTATATTATATTATATTATATTATATTATATTATATTATAGTTTATTATATTATATTATATTATATTATAGTTTATTATATTATATTATATTATATTATATTATAGTTTATTATATTATATTATATTATATTATAGTTTATTATATTATATTATATTATAGTTTATTATATTATATTATATTATATTATAGTTTATTATATTATATTATATTATATTATATTATAGTTTATTATATTATATTATATTATATTATAGTTTATTATATTATATTATATTATAGTTTATTATATTATATTATAGTTTATTATATTATATTATATTATATTATAGTTTATTATATTATATTATATTATATTATATTATATTATATTATAGTTTATTATAGTTTATTATATTATATTATATTATATTATATTATATTATAGTTTATTATATTATAGTTTATTATATTATATTATATTATAGTTTATTATATTATAGTTTATTATATTATATTATATTATATTATATTATATTATAGTTTATTATATTATATTATATTATATTATATTATATTATATTATAGTTTATTATATTATATTATATTATATTATATTATATTATAGTATATTATATTATATTATAGTTTGTTATATTATGTTATATTATATTATATTATATTATATTATAGTATATTATATTATATTATAGTTTGTTATATTATGTTATATTATATTATATTATAGTTTATTATATTATATTATATTATATTATAGTTTATTATATTATATTATAATATATTATATTATATTATATTATATTATATTATAGTTTATTATATTATATTATATTATATTATAGTTTATTATATTATATTATATTATATTAATATTATATTATATTATAATATATTTGATATTATACTTTAGAGGGTTAAATGACAGTGCATGAAGTTTTTATTTTTAATAATTAATTAATCTGTGCAATAATTACTTTAAATAATCTGTACAATAATTTCATTAGTTAATGTATTTCCTAAAATTAATTAAGAATAAATAATGCTTGTACTGCATGGATTAATTGTAGTTCATTTGATGTCAACATTAACTAATGCATTATCCAAAGTTGTGTTAACATTAGCTATTGCATTATTGTGAGTTAACAAAAAGTAACAATAAACAATCATATTTTCATTAACAAATGTTAGCAAAGACAAACAAAGAATGTGTTGTGATAATAAAAATAATAATAATAATAATGTATTCTAGTAATCGTAAATGGTTCATTCATTTATTCGGCTTAATCCCTTTACTCATCAGGCGGGTCACCACAGCGGAATGAACTGCCAACTTATCCAGCATATGTTTTACATGGTGCCCTTCCAGCTGCAACCCATCACTGGGAAACATCCATACACTCTCACATTCACACACATACACTACGGCTAATTTAGTTCATCAATTCCCCTATAGTGCATGTGTTTGGACTGTGGGGGAAACCGGAGCACCCGGAGGAAACCCACACCAACACGGGAAGAACATGCAAACTCCACACAGCAATGCCAACTGACCAAGCCGGGACTCGAACCAGTGACCTTCTTGCTGTGAGGCGACAGTGCTAACCACTGAGCCACCATGTCACCATTGTGAATAGGATTATAGATAATAAGTCATCTTTTATAATTGGCATAAGTGTTCACCCCCTCTACTACAGCACTTCAGCACTGAAGTGGCCTTCGTGAGCCAAACAACTAGTTTAATAGCTTCAGTTCAGTCAAGGACTTTCAGTTGATTGTAGAATATGCGAGTCAGCACAGTGGAAGACCAGGAGGAAAGAAAAAATAAGAACCCTCCAAGCAGCTACACGAAAAAAGTTATTGAAAAGCAGCAGGCAGAGGAGGATTTCCATGTCATTGAGCTTCCCTTGGAGCAGCGGATCAATCAATAATTAAGAAATGGAAAAATATGACACAGCAATAAATACACCAGGAGCAGGACGCCCTCGAAAAACAGTGGAGAGAGACCAACAGACCAGTTACAAATCTGAAGGAGTTACTAGATAATAGTTAATAACTCATTTCTAATGACTGATTTCTCTTTGTCATGATGTCAGCACATAATATTAGACTAGATATTCTTCAAGATACTAATATTCAGCTTAAAGTGACACTTAAAGGCTTAACTAGAGTTATTAGGGTAAAGTTAGAGTAATTAGGCAAGTCATTGTATAACATTGGTTTGTTCTGGAGACAATCCAAAACTAATATTGCTGAAACTAATATTGCTTTGACCTTAAAATGGGTTTAAAACAATTAAAAACTGCTTTTATTCTAGCTGAAATAAAACAAATAAGACTTTCTCCAGAGGAAAAAATATTATAGGAAATACTGTGAAAAATTCCTGAATCTGTTCAACATCATTTGGGAAATATCTGAAAAAGAAAATAAACTGCACAGGAGGGCGAATAATTTTGACTTACACTCTACATCTTAAAAAACACATCATTTCTACTGTCTGAATGATCTTTTATTTTGAAAAACCTTTTATTTTGTTACACAACCGTATTCTCTCACTTACATTACGGTAACGGCCTCCTCACAGGCCTTCCAAAAAGACAGTCAGACAGTTACAGCTCATCCAGAACGCTGCGGCCAGAATTCTGACCAGAACCAGGAAATCAGAGCACATCACATTCAGAATAGATTTTAAAGTATTATTACTGCTCTATAAATCACTAAATGGCCTAGGAGCTCAACACATTACAGATATGCTCACTGAATACAAACCTAAAAGATCACTCAGATCTGTAGGACCAAATAAACTAGAAATTCCAAGAGTTCAGTCAAAGCAGGGTGAATCAGCTTTCAGCTACTAACAGCGCTCCCTGCTGCTGGAATCAGCTTCCAGAATGATCAGATGTGCTCCAACATTAGGCACATTCACATCAAGACTGAACACACATCTGTTTAGCTGTGCCTTTACTGAATGAGCACTGTGCTACGTCCGACAGATCGAACTATTATGTTTTTCTCTTCTTTTTCGTTCTTTTATAACACATTTTATCTGTTTTTATGCTTTTTTTTTTTTTACCATTTTTATTATTTGTTTTTATTTCTCTTATAATTGTTTCTTTTATTCCTGTTCATGTAAAGCACCTTGAATTGCCACTGTGTATGAAATGTGCTATATAAATAAACTTGCCTTGCCTTACATCTTGGTCACTTCAGCGCCCAAATTTAACCCACAAGCAGCAAAATGAGTAAGAAACACACGTCTTTGAAAAGTTTCTTTGCTAAAGGGGAAAAAGCCCAGTGAAGGACGCACGAACTGCCAACAAATGGATCAGCAACCCATTCGTGAACAAATCAGGGGAATCCAGCATGTCTGTGCAAGAAGATCAACTGCTGGAGATTGCAAATGACGGTGGCCTTTTAGGGGCCGTTAGCACATCGGGTCTTTTCTAGAGTTCACGAAAGTTCGCTATTTCCAATGGAGGTGCGCTGCCTGTGCAGTGGCGTGAATGCTGACTTTTGCCTGGCGCCGCATCGTTGACCTCCGCTGACTGCGTGCACACCCTACGAAACGGACGAGGCTTTTATACTTGATGCGTTCACGCAGGCTTGACACGCTCGCACCTTCCAGACGCACGCCGTTGAATGAATGTGACAAGTGCATGACGAGTTGTGTGACAAGAACTGACTGATCAGCTTCAGCTTGTTTGGAATAAACCCATTTCTGTAGGCTAATTATCTCAGACAAACACAGAACACACAAACTCTGCAGGGCTTTGTAATTGTTCTCTATAAATAAAACTCGTATATTAGTGACAGCAATGTTGATGGACGCCTAGTAGAGGTGTCAAAATTAATTGTTTCTTCTGCGCACCACGATGCAAACCCGGACAATTCGGCATCGTTCAGTAATAATCATAACCAGTTATTATGTACTGACGTCATTTATTTCATATGCGCTATAGCTGACTATGGTGAGGGAGGTGAGCGCGAGTAACTAAAACACTGCAACTACTTAAAAACACAACTATTTAACAACACAGAAACTCTGCACAATTCACTGCGTGTGTGTTTGCTGGACAGTCTTTCACTGACACTGAACAGCAGAAGCCCCTATATCCCTGCGATTGAGAAATGAAAGTAAACTCCATTTCTCTCTCACTGTGGTTTGTTTGACCTGCTGGTGTGACGTTTCCTCTCCTCTCGGCTGTAACAACGTTACTTCTGAATACAGACACGAGCATGTCTGCAGTACGAGTTTTCTCCACCGCATCTATCCTGGATCAGCTGTTATCGACGATTCTGTTTATCAGTGTTTATCACCACCCCCCCACAACCCCCACATGAATGAAAAAACAAATTTGACCCACAAATAAAGCAAGCAAACTTAAAATGTTCACACGTCAATTTACGTGCAAATGGCAAAGTTAATTTGCGCAAGACGCGTCTGTTGTGAACGCAGCATAAGGATCTTTTATTTAAGGTGCTAAAGAGAATACACTAATGACTACAACTAAAAATGTAATAACTAAATTTGTGTCCATGCCATGCAACAAATAACAATTTGTTTTGAATTCAAACATATTGCATTACCCAATATAGCCAGCAGGTGTCCTCAGTGTGTTGCACTTTTAACGTATCTGACCAGTGAATCCGGCTCATGTAATCTAATCAGTGAATGCAGTGATCACAGTCAGTGTGGTGGAATAAAAACAACATCAATTATATTTCCCCAGCATTTTCGATGGAGCCAACACAAAGAACCAGCAATAAATATCTAGCAATAAATACCTTAAGTGCTTTTATTTTTATGCTTCAGTTTGCTAGCCTGATTTGCGTAAACTTAACGTAAACGTTTTATTTTTTTGTTCTCAAAATAGTTTTGATCTTTAAATAATCTTTTGAAAGAGCTTAACATCAAGCTTCTCTACAATGCCATCTATAGCTTTAAATTGCGCGAACCCACTTATATTTCAGTGAATTCTGACTAGCTGTTAGCGTTTCATCATTTATCAGATGAAGGAAAAATCCTTCTGAAAGTGATGCAAACGATTTAGTTTCATTACATCTTTATCATTATAACTGTGGCCTGAACTTTGCTGTTGGTTTAACCTTCCTGTCGTGTTCGGGTCAAATCTGACCAATTTACAACTCAAATCACTCATAACTACTGTGTTTTACATCTGATGGCCTCAAGGCCTTCTGATATCCTCCACACTTTGCATTCAAACATATAAAAGTGATGATCATCTCTTTCATTGAATTTTGAGTGTTTTAATCAACCTTGTTACACCTGTGGTGTTCCCGGTCAAAAGTGACCGCCATAGGAAATTAATGGGTATCCAGGCTATATTCATTCATCAGACAGAAAACATCCCCAAACACACTACCCCCAACTCACTCACTCACTCACTTCAGACTGAACAATGTCTTTTGCAGGTACACATCTCTTTTACGCGCTTATGTGCTGATCCTCCAGCCTGATCTCACAAGGAAATAGAACTATTTTACGTTTTTGTCAGTTTAGTGGATAATTCATACGAGTTCAGTATATACGGCTATTACACAATCATAATACACTATGATATAGCCTGGGTCGTTAGTTCGTTGCATTGTTTTGTTTTCTCACTACACTCGATCAGCTTAATCGAACAGAGACCATCTCATTCAGGCGATCTCAGACCGATTGATTTGGCGTGGATGCGAGTGTGATTGCTGAGTTCATATATGCCAAACAAACCGCGCTAACGGGGCAAACGAGACAGATTCTAAAAGAAACGTCTATGTGTGAAAGCACCCTAAGATTGTATTTGCACGCAATTGACAGACAGTCGCAGCCAAACTTTTGTGACAAGGCAGCAGTGGCCCGATCGGGCCAATAACATTCTGTACACTGGCCCGAGCGTCTCGCACGCTGGCCCCGGGCCATCGGGCAGTCTGTCGAGCCCTGAATTATGTTTCCTTCAGTTTGTTCAGTTCGTTTTACTTCATAACAGGAACTGCTGCCTAATTGAAGGCATGTGATAGCGACATCCGGTGGTTATTAATTGAATTACATTCATTTTTGTAAAGCGGGCCAGATTCTATTGCTATTTATAAAAAGCCTCACGGGCCGCCACAAAACTGATTGCGGGCCGCAGATGGCCCGCGGGTTGTAGTTTGGACACCCCTGGTCTATACCCTCAGTCACTATCCCCTATATTAGTACACTTGAAGGACTGAAAATTCAATCACTCAGAACACAAATAAGGAAAGTATTTTGTTTGTGCTTTTCTGGTTGATAAATCATTCAGATTGATTAATATGTCAATTTCTTTGGTCAGACGCTGTGATATTTATTTTAGCGAGCTGTCTATTAGTAATGAAACAAAGTATTTTGATTTCTGTCATCTATTGTTCATTTTGTAATACATTTTCACTGCCTATTTTCTATTTTCATTGCAGTTATTTTATGTCTAATTCTGTAAATTCGTGTTAAACTCTACTTTAAGACATTGTTCACAGCTAAAGAACGTTGAATACAAATTTGGTGGAGAAAAACGATTTGTGTGCTAATATAAGAGCATTTAAAACAGACCGGTCAATTTTTGACCGGGAACACTAAAGTGCGAATGCGATGCGAACATGACAGGAGGGTTAAATTCAATGATTTTCAGAGCAGTGTCTTTCTTGTTATCCTTTTAGTTATTGTCCTTAGTACGAATGGCCTTTAAGGGTATGGTCAATCGAAAGGACAATTATAAAGTAATGGAGTCAGAAAGACACCTAGACTGCAGCGAAAATCCCTGGTGAATGACTCCATGCATAATGCCAAAGGTAAAGAGAAAATACTTTCATTCATTCACTCTCTCTTCGGCTTAGTCCCTTTATTCATCAGGGGTCGACACAGCGGGATGAACTGCAAACTTATCCAGCATATGTTTTACACAGTGGATGCCCTTCCGGCTGCAACCCAGTTCTGGGAAACACCCATACACACTCATTCACACACACATACACTACGGCCAATTTAGTTTAGTCAATTCTCCTATAGTGCATGTGTTTGGACTGGGGGGGAAACCGGAGCACCCGGAGGAAACCCACACCAACACGGGGAGAACATGCAAACTCCAAAAACAAATGTTAAATGATTCAGCCGGGACTCAGCGACCTTATTGCTGTGAGGTGAAAGTGCTAACCACTGAGGCACTATGTCACCCATGAAAATACTTGAAAACTGTATGTGCACAAGTGTTCAAGAGCCCAGACCTCAATCCAATAAGATGCTACATTCCAAGGTCTTCATGCAACCTGACCGAGCCTGAGCTTTTCTGTAAAAATAAACTGGGCGGAAAACATTTGTGACCAGATGGGAGTTAATGGAACTGCCACCAAAAGGGAATTTAGTAATTACTAGCATATGCTGGAGGGGGTGAATACTTATGCAGTTGATTTTTTTAAACACGCAAACCATGACTGTTAGAAAATACCAGACAGTGTCCAGATGTGTCAAGTTAATTGTAAACTATATCACATGGACTAATGGCTGGAACGGCTGCCAATTATGAATCTACTGAATAAACATTCTGGTGATGGGGGTTAATACTTATGCAAATTATTGTTTAATGGATGTAATATCTTTTACATAAAAATGAGGTTTCTCATGCAGATGAGTGTAACATAAATCGCCAAATCTGCCTTGGATTTTTCATTTTAGAAAAAGAAATGGACAAGGGTATTCAATACTTTATAAATAACTACTTAACAAGTGCAATGAAAAACAAGGTTCAACTAAAATTTAAAGTTTGTTTAGAGGGTCGGTGGAAAATAAACTCAAAATAAATACCTGTGATACCATGTTTTAGAAAAAGAAGATGGCAATACTTTTAGGCAACAACTGAGAAGTTTACATGTAGTTTCTCCAACTTGATGTTGGGCGATCATTAAAATTCAGTAAGCTTCTGTTCAAATCATGACTTAAATCAAGAGCTACAAACTCCCTTAAACATGCATATTACAAACTCTTTTTCAAGCATTATATAAGTAGCTGCTTTAAGACTGTTTAGGTCTCTGCAATTATGACACAATAAAGATGAACAGAAAAATCTTGCCTTAAATTTTCCAAACCACAAGATTTCTAACAAGCTGCTGAAATGCAACCAGTAGAGAACAGTGCCTACAACCCCAAGGCTATAGTTATCCATGCAAAGCAATGACTGATGTGTACCTTGAATGCACTCTGGATGAAGCATCTTCTAAATGCATGCATGTAAATGTAAGTGCAAGCCTGCAGTACCTGTAGTTTCTCTGATCTTGGGCAACCTTTGGCATCCCTCTCGACCTGACTCTGCGCCAGCCTGTCCGTGGTGCTTCCGCAAAAATGTTCCATCTACATTTTGATTTGTATATCCAAGACCTTTCACAGAGGACTCGGCATGCAGATGGACACTATCTACTGTGCACAGAGGAGAGTCCATTGGGGTGACGCAGCTACTGCTTCCCGTACTGCAGCCGGCGTCAATAGATGAACACTGGGAACTCTGGAGGGAATGAATACCCTCACTCTGTAAAGACGACATCCTTTTGGACAAGTGGTACTCGTACAAACGGGTGACTTCTTGTTCAGATGAAGCACCCTTGCTTTGTTGGTGTTCACTCCGGGCTCGCTCAACCAGATACTGCTCTTTGGCGGGGGAACTTGCATTCAAGTCTATCGAGTCCTCCAAACTGACTTTTTGAGCAACCCTGTCTGCATGTAATGGAGTGCTATCTCCAGCCACCTCAGAGTAAATGTGCTCTTCAGATTTATTATTCAGGATCATATGCAATCTTTGATTGCTTCCCTGAAAGGAATAAGACATACTTTCCATGTCAAAGGGAGCCGAACACTGGGAATCCCGTCCATTGAAGTTGCTGTACATTCCAACCAGATCTTCAGATTCTGCAATATTCAACTGTCGGGCTTCAGCTTCTGCACTGGATTTCATCCCGCTGTCCTGCTCCTCAATCTTCCCCTGTGCCATTCCCCTCATCACATCTCTGTGCATTTTGCTAAAGTACTCCGTCAATGACTTGGTCTCCATTGTTTCCGGTTCCATCTCAAAGTGGTCTGAGCGGAGATTGACGACTGCAGAGGACTGGGGATCGTCTAGAGATGGTGCCAGGCGAAATTCAGTCTCCTCTTCAGCTAGAGTTTGGTACCCCTCTGCTGTGGCTACAAACATTTTCAGAGAGTTTTCGGAGAGTTTCTGAGCTGCGGCCAGCTCTGAACTCTCCGTCATTTCAGATGAATTTGTCTCGTTCCCAGAATCAGAAGAGGACTCGGGGCTAAAGGACCGAGATATTTCTACACCTGTGTGCCACAAAGAGACAAACATTTTAGCCATCACACTATACACACACATGTACTTTAAAATAGTTTATTTGTACAAAAACATCGAAGGCTATGAAATGCAACAAATAAGAACATAAATAATGAAATACATGAACCAAAAAAAATATATATGAACCACAAATTATAATGAGCATACATTACATTGCTAACAAAAAAGCAACACACACAATACATGGGAGCTTGCATTGAAGACAGTGAATGAAATACGGAGAAACCAAACTGAAGCAAAAATGAAAGAATGGCTGGAAGGTTGTACAACGTCAATGAATAAACGTTACAATAGTGTAAGAACCTGAACTATTGTCCGATTGCGGATGAGACTGTTCCTCTGAGGCCGCCAAAGCCTCTAGTGCTTGAAGCGTTGAGACAACGGCATCATTAAACACTTCCTCGCTCCCACCGGCAACCTGTGTCGGCACTGAATCAATCAGCGACACAGGGATGTCGTTTTTTGCCATTTTTCTATCATGATGGTCATCTTCATCCGAGCTATCCCTGAATCCTGGTGGAGGCGCGGCAATTGCCAAATTTAGTGACTCCAACAGATCGTCGCTGTCTTCCTCGTAGTCCCCTTCAGGCGGTGGCGGCAGCGAAGTAAGGTCAATAATATCATCACTTGATTCTGAAAGCGACAACAGAGAGTTCGCTTTGTCCTTCATCTCCCCCATCATCATCATCATGTCCTCCTCACAGCTAATGTCATCGTCTTCTTCTGCATCATCTGTAGTTTCGGCGTAGCAGATATCATGCAGCAGAGGCTCCTCGATGCCCTCGGTCGTACCGAAGATCTTGGCGTCCCCGTAGACCATATGGGAACCATATTGGAAACCGTCGACCTCCAATGACGCTTCCAGAGGTTTGTAGTCCTTCTGTTGTGCATACAAATACCGATGCTCCTCCAGGACTTCTGGGATGTCTTCCATCAGTCTGTGGTATCCCAGATTTTGGGGGTTCACGGAGTCCAGCGGGGGATCGCCAAATATGAACGACACCTTGGCGCTTCTGGGCGATTCTTGAGGTTTGCCTTTTGGGATGTTGAAGTAGGGCTGAGCATGCATGTGGCTTCCTCTGCTCTGCCTTTCTGCTTTCTCGTCCCCATGCATATAATGCGCCGGGTGAATTTCACTGGGGGAAATGTCACACTCTCTTCGGCCGCAGACGGCGTATTCAGGATGAGGCTCATTGCATCCACCACAGGTACCGTAATTCCAGTCGATTGCCTGGTAGTTGTGCTTGATCCTCGAGTCGTGTCCTTGGATGTAAACAAAGAAAGGACAGAAGTGTCAGTGTGATGCTGAAGTGACTTAATACATCAAATATCAAGTAAAATGATCTCAATTTAAATCTGTGTGGTTTCATGTTGTAGGAAATAGCCGAAAAGGGTTGGGGGTGAATACTTATGCAAACGACTGTTTATAAAGAAATCTATGCCCAGATTTATAATATTAATTGTGCATTACAGAATCAAACAGACTCAAGATTGGAAATGCTGCAAAAGGATGAATCTAACGAAATACTGACATATATTGGGTGAGGGGGTGAATACTTATGCAACTGACTTATTGTAAAAGAATTCAGGTTTATTTTTGAATTGAAATAAAAGAAAGGCCAAATAGACTCCCAAATGAACACCTTTAATTTGATTTAGTAAAACAACCCCAAATAAATACAAACAATAAAATAAAACCCTAAAGCAGTGGTTCTCAACCTCTAATTTTGAACCTCTAAATTTGAATTGACACCCAAATTAATGAACTTATTTTAATTAAATTTTGTTAAACCCAAATTTCAGCATCAAACAGACTCAAGACTGAAACTGCTACAAAAGGTGAATCTAAAAACAAAATACTGACATATATTGGGTGAGGGGGTGAATGCTTATGCAATTGATTTATTGTCACAGAATTCAGGTTTAATTTTGAACTGAAAGAAAACGCTTCAGCCAAATAAACTTCCTAATTAACACCTTTAATTTAATTTTGTAAAACAACCCCAAATAAATATAAAAAATAAAATAAAACCCTAAAGCAGTGGTTCTCAACCTCTAATTTTGGATTGAAAGAACATGCTTCAGTCAAATAAACACCCAAATTAATGAACTTATTTTAATTCAATTTTAGAAACCCAAATTTCAGCATCAAACAGAGTCAAGACTGAAACTGCTGCAAAAGGTGAATCTAAAAACAAAATACTGACATATATTGGGGGTGAAATGCTTATGCAATTGATTTATTATCACAAAATTCAGGTTTAATTTTGAATTGAAAGAAAACGCTTTGGCCAAATAAACTTATTAATTAACACCTAACACCTAATTAACACCTTTAATTTAATTTTGTAAAACAACCCCAAATAAATATAAAAAATAAAATAAAACCCTAAAGCAGTGGTTCTCAACCTCTAATTTTGAGTTCAAAAGAACATGCTTCAGTCAAATAAACACCCAAATTAATGAATATTTTAATAAAATTTTGTAAACCCCAAATTTCAGCATCAAACAGACTCAAGACTGAAACTGCTGCAAAAGGTGAATCTAAAAACAAAATACTGTCATATATTGAGGGGGTGAAAACTTATGCAATTGATTTATTGTCATAAAATTCAGGTTTAATTTTAAACTGAAAGAAAACGCTTTGGCCAAATAAACTCCCAAATTAACCCCTTTAATCTAATTTAGTAAAACAGCCCCAAATAAATATAAAAAATAAAATTAAACCCCCAAGCAGTGGTTCTCAATCTTGACTAAAATGGTGCACATTATTTGCTGCATTTCTTGTATCCCTCCTTTTTAAATCACTTTGGATAGAAGTAGCCACTAAATGGAAAAAATGTCAATATTATTCCAAGGACCCTCATTATAACTGAGCCAAGATATTTCACTATTTCAGCTGTAGTCATGAAATATTGAAATTGCAAAGGAAATGTTGATTACAGCATATTAAATTAATTAACCGTGATTCATCTTGTGATTACACAGATTTCAAGAACTGGATGTTCAGTTACTGAGGTGAGGTGAGTTCAGTGTTTTAAATGCATTCATTTATTCTTTTTCCTTCGGCTTAGTCCCTTTATTCATCACAGGTTGCCACAGCGGAATGAACTGCCAACTATTCCAACATATGTTTTACACAGTGGATGCCCTTCCAGCTGCAACCCAGTACTGGGAAACATCCATCAACACATTAATTCACACACACTCATACACTATGGCAAATTTAGTTTTTTCAATTCACCTATTCACCTTATTCTTCACGTACGAGTGGGCGCAGCCATTTGAATCATTTTGGCTCGAGACTTCCGGTCTCATTCACTTCCATTCTTTTTTAGACGTTAAAAACAGCTCGTTTTGCTGCTTGGTGTTGCAAACTGATATTTTCTAATTATATTATTCTACTTTGTCTGTTTAGTTATGCAAACACTTGTTTGTAGAGTAAATAGTTTGACCATTTTCTGCCTTTTATTATTCCCAGTCATTTCTCCCATAGGCAGCTGAATCAGAAGTTCTAAAACAAGCGCAAAAACGCACGCACTTCCACATTGAAGAATAAGGTCAATAGTGCATGTATTTGGACTGTGGGGGAAACCAGAAACCAGCCAGGACTCGGACCAGCGATCTTCTTGCTGTGAGGCCACAGTACTAACCACTGACCCACCTTGCTGTCATTTTAAATTCAATTAAAAATAAAATGTACAGAATGTTTTCATGTGTTAAAATGACTTAATTTCCACATTTACTAACGCATAGTTAAATACTAACCTGATTATGTGTTTGTCAGCCCTCACAAAAAGTGAATTAATGAAACCTTATCGAACTAAAGTCATCTTTAAATATGTAGTTCAGAATGAATCAAAAAGTGAAAACAAATTGCTGTTTTTTTAATTAAGTTGATGTACATGTAGTGCTCTTACCTGCAGTGTTACTGTTGTTGGCCATGTTGAAGATGGACCTCCGTGAATCCACCAGCAGTCTGTAGTAACCCGCAGTCAAACACGCCAGATTCATGGCATCACTGGACTCCATTATGAGTGTGATGGGCTACACAAACAAACATCACGCAAAAGAAATGCAGAAATGAAGCCATTAGCGATGTAAGGTTGGAAGATCGAAGTAATTTTATGTTATGATTTCCAAAGTTCCAAAAACACCATAGTGGTGCTTCAATTACATAAACAACCTTAAACTATGTATGGCTTTTAACCCTCATAAATGCTTTCGACTCTGTTTTGACCCAGAAGAGAAGCAGCAGTATTTCTTAAATGTACAAAAGCAGTCTTATGTTGCATGAGCATATTTTCGTCAATAGCCAACAACACACTGCAGACCTTCAGGTCAAAACTATTGATTTTTCTTTCATGCCAAAAATCCCTACTATGAAGTAAAGATCATGTTTCCATGCCAATCTCCTACAGTAAATATATATATATATATATATATAGGGTGATTTTCTCAATATTGAGAAGTATTTGAACCCTCAGATTCCAGATTTTCAATAGTCATGTCTCAGCCGAATATTGTGTGATCATAACAAACCCCACATCAATAGAAAACACACATATTTTTATATTTTCTTCTGTCAGGTGATGTATAAATTATATATATATATATGCAGTGGTGTAAAGTAACAAATTACAAATACTCAAATTACTGTAATTGAGTAGTTTTTCTCAGATATTGTACTTTTATAAACGTGTTCTTTTACTTTTCCCTTGAGCACAGTTTTAGTGCAGTATTGGTACTTTTACTCAACTATTTTCCTTCATCCTGCAGTCACTACTATATTATTTCCTGTCTATGGGGATTAGGAAAATCAGACCTGTGATTTCTGTCCAATCAAATCACACGTAGAAGGTAAATCGCATCATAATGGACCACCTCAAGACATGGACGCTTTATAAATCGCAGCAAACTGTTTGGAAACATTAAAAGTGTCCAAGAAGATGTCCAAAATCTTCACACACATTGACTCAGAGACTGTTTAGGTGCATGTCACTGATGAGATGACGGATGTTTACTGTATGATGACTGAAATGGCCTTAAACACCCAGCAGACACAAGACGTCAACATGACGTCAGATTGATGTTGTTCCCTGACATCGTGGGGACGTTGCATTTTGTTTGGAAATGAAAATCAGGCTGATGTCCAACATCCAACCTAAAATCAACCTAAAATCAACGTCTGATGATGTTACAGCTTGATGTTGTGTTGACGTTACCACTATGTGGTATGACGTTTCACTCTGTAAACCTGATGCGATCTGGCAGCACTTCTTTTAGTCACTATACTCCAAAATTTTCTAATTGTCTCCCAAATGAAGTGAAAGAATCCCCCAGCATTCATGTTTAAAAAGCGTGTTAAGACACATATTTTGAAAATTGCGTATGAATACAATCATTTGTGAAGTGTATGCATTTTATGTATATTGTGTAGGTGTTTGCATGTATGGTGTGTGTGGATGCATATGTGAGGACTATTGTGTATGTTATTGTGTGGATATATGCATATATGCGTGTACGTATATGCTTTTATCGGAGTATATATTTGTTGTTTATTATGCTTTATTTGTCTATACATTTTTATGTGGTTTATTTTAATGCTTGTTTGTTGTTTGTGAAGCACTTTGAGTTGCATGCATGTAGGAAAAGTGCTATACAAATAAAATGTATTATTATTATTATTATTATTACGTCTATCAGACATTGGATTTTGGTTGCCATATCTGATGAATAAATGTCAGTATTTGACATCAATATCACGCTGGTTTAAGATGTTGCCTTAACATTTGATTTTTGTTACCAACACAACCTAAAATCAACCAAATATCAACGTCATTTCACAAAATAACATTGTTATTGGCTAAACATTGAACTTTGGTCACCTGACATCACGATCTAAATCTAGCCTAGTAGGTGCGTTCGACACGAGGCACAGCTGCAGCCGGTGATCAACGAGATTAGCTGAGTGCAGGCGGTGGCGGAGTTGAAAACAGAACTGTCAAGCCGGACAGCCGCACACTTCGAGGCTCAAAGTTGCTGCAGTCATGATGACCGATCGCATGCCGTCATCATCATTTATTTATTTATTTATTTTATTTATAACAAAAAAAGATTTACAGTACAAATGAAACAGAATACAGTAACTACAAACTATGGTTCATCTTTAAACAATAAGGGAATTATTAATTAAATATTTAACATATTAATTAAATATTTAACAAACTCATGAGAGAAATAAGGGGAAACGAGAGGGTAATATAAACACAAAAAACGAACAGGCCTATTAAATACAAAGCAATAAGCACAAATTCTAGGAGTTTAAACATCACTCTAGGCTAATACTTCTTGTTTGAATATGCTAAAAAGGGTTTACATTTATTTACATTTATAGATATACAACTATCCAATATATATTAATGTAAAACCCAAAATATGGTGTTTTGATTAAGTATTAAACAATGATTAAGATTATTTTGGATAATGAAAGCATTTTCAAAAAAGCACTTTAATCCGAAAAGTGTGAACAAAAGGACATTCCTAAAATAAGTGAGCTACAGTTTCAGTAGACGTTTCCCAGAAAGAGCAGGTATAAAAGGCTAGACAGGGTAAAATATCTATATTTTATAATCCTAAAAATCATTTTATAATTATTTAATAAAACAGTTCTTTAACTTAATTTGTTAAGAAACCTCTAGGGTGGCAGGATCAATGATGATTGTTATTATATTTCAAGTCTGTAAGACTTAGAGTTAATATCGGCGCAGCATCAATCTAATGCACCGCATTAAGACAGACTTCGATTGATCTGCGCAGCGCTGCATGAAATCGAACGCACTTAATATTAAAGTCATATGACGTCATGTGCCTGCTAGACAATAACTAAATGCACTACAGAATAGGCCCGTTTCTACTGAGTGGTACGCTACGGTTCGGTTTGGTACGCTTTTATAGCCGTTTCCACTGTCAAAAGGCATACCGAACTGTACCGTACCACTTTTTCGGCACTCTTTCGAAAAGATACCACACACGAGTAAGGGTACCAAAAGCTGAACGCTATTGGTTTACAGAGATATGTCATTTGCTTACGCAACAAGCCAGAATGAAAACAAAAAACCCGCCATGTTTAAAATACACGCACAGCTGAGAGATTAAAGCGGAATTATATATACATATAATAACGAGCCATGGTCGATCTGGGCTCAAACAAACCTTGTCATCATCTTGATCGTCTTATACAGCTTTACTGTAGACATTTCCTCGAGCGAGAATGACGTCAACTGACACTTTCTGTTGTACACCACGCCCACCAAAAGGGTACCCTTGTTAGTGGAAACGCAAGCCTGATAAAGGTGACCCGTACCAAACTGAACCGTACCGTACCTTACCAGTCAGTGGAAACGAGCCAAATGTTATGTTTACACACGTCCACAAATTACACGTCAATGGATCAGCTTTTTACAGAGTAATACTCACTACTCGAGTACTTTTAAAAGGTCTACTTTTTACTCATACTGTGAGTAATATATATAACAGATACTTTTACTCGCACTACATTTTTTAGGCAAGTAATGGTACTTTTACTTCAGTATGATTTTTCAGTACTCTTTCCACCAGTGCATGTATGAAAAAAAAACATTTAATTGGCAAAATAAGGGAAAAAAACTTAGCAAATGCTTGAAGACATTTAAAATACAAAATTTCACAATAATCTTGAGATATGAGATAAAACAGTTTAAATAAGAACGTTTATAAAAATGGCACAATCTGTGCTTGGGTCATTTGACATATTTCCATGTCAAAAATACTTCTTAATAAAATTATCTATATGAATATAATGATTTATTATGAATTAATAATTGCATTTTAAATGTAAAAACTGATATATATATGCTCAAAAACTGCCGAAACTACTTTAGCTGTGCGTATATCTGAAAATAACGGCACACCTCAGCATGCTCATCAGCCAATCAAGTATTCCACAGACTCGCAGAATATGTTCTGTTTCATACAACAGCTCTATCTGGTTCTCGAATCTGATTGGCTGATGGGCGTGTGATAATCCGCAATCACACAACTACTACAGCCTCTTCACCCTTGTGTATTACTCCACCCACATCAAGTAGCCAGCTAATCTAACTATCTACATTTTGACAAATATTGCAGCTGTTGGACAACATAATGTACTTTTGAGACTTTTTAGGCCAGAATGTAGTTTTTCAGATTGCAAATATGCAAATTTTTTATAAGGATAATGCCTATTTTAAAGTATGTTTGCATAGTTTCGGGGATTCAGCGCATCTGCATCCATCAGCCTGTCATACTGAGCGGAGCAAAGAAATTGACGGTTGACGTTCCACCACAAGATGGCGATAGAAACAGCATAATAAGTCTTTATATGGAGAAAAACTCTACATAAATTTTAAACTACAGCTGATCAAATCATTATAAAACAGGTAAGAGACATTCTAAGTCGATCTCTCTCTTTTGTATGTTGTAGTGCTGTATTTATACCACAGTAATCTGGTAGTGTTTGCTTTGCTGCAATCGAAATTTCACAAAGATTTACCCCCAAAAAGCAAGAGAAATACTGGGAAATCTCTGTAGACTGATGGCGTTTCATGCCGTTCAGCCTATAATCTTAAAATGTGAGCAAAATCACCTGTTTTGTCAACACTTTAAACAATATGCTTGAGATTCATTCAAATATTAGCTCTAAAGTGACGTTGGTGAATGAGCAGCGGTTACTGCAGATGTGAATGAATGGCGGTAGAAAGTAGTTCCTCATACAAAAGGATTGTTGAGACTTTCTGTGTTTGATTTTCCTTTTATATATAAATGATTATGCCGTCAAACTGTTGTATAACCGCAATATCACACTCGTAGCAGTGCCATATGGCTGTATATCAGCACTGGTTGGACACTAAGGCACTTGGCCTGCGGCTTAGAGTCAATGCACGCCTCCTACCAGTGCCGATATACAGCCATATCGCACTGCTACAAGTGTCATATACATGCACTCAAAACCTGCCAGAACTACTTCAACTGTGCATTTATCTGACAATAACGGCACATCTTAGAATGACCATCAGCCAATCAGAATCAAGCATTCAGCAGACTCCCAGTATATGTTCTGTTTTAATGCAACAAAGAGTTGGTTCTTCTTAAATGCATCTGAATGTAAAAAAAACATGCAATTTTTAATATCATTGATCATCGCACCTTAACATCAAGGACATGAAGCTCAACCCGCACGTTCCTCTCGTCTTCGGTGTACATCTCGATGCGGTTCACATGGCTGAAGTCGGCCAGAAGAGCCACCAGGTTGGTTTTGGTGTTGATCACGTGACTGATGCCGTATCTCGGTCCCACCAGCAGCGTCACTTCAGTGTGTTTCTCTCCTTGCTGTCAGATCACAATCCAGAAAGTAAATGTAAAAAAACAATGCAGTTGAATGCTATTTTTTTGCCTTCATTTTGCTTATTTTTCAAACACTGCTATCAATGTTTTCCTGTGTTTCTATATGGAAAACAAATATTGAACACAATACCATTTTTTTTCCTCATGACTTCATAATGTATAACTTTTTATATTTTTTAACTTCTCCTTTCACCACAGTAAAGCTCAAAGTGTCTTCTTTCCAATGATACATAATTTGTGTTTGTAGCTTACTGGAGTCAGGAACTGTTACTGTTTAAAGTTAGGTAGGCGTATATCCTCAAAATTGAGTGCTGGCTTACAGGTTAACAGAGATTTTTTCAACATTTTAAAACATACTGTAGTAGCTTTAATAACTGATTTATTTTCTCTTCACCGTGATGACAGCACATAATATTAGACTAGATATTCTTCAAGATACTAGTATTCAGCTTTAAGTGATATTTAAAGGCTTAACTAGGGTAATTAGGTAAGTTATTGGACAACAGTGAAGTTTTTTCCCTCTCCGCTGTCGCCACTGGCTTGCATGGTTCAGGATCTGTAGAACTGCGCATCGTTGGATTTGCTCTTCAGTATTTGGACTCTCAGTAGTGATTATTAAACCACACTGAACTGAGCTGAACTGAACTGAACTTAAACACTACAAACTGAACTACACTGTTCCTATTTACTATAATCTTCTATGTGAAGCTGCTTTGACACCATCTACATTGTAAAAGCGCTATACAAATAAAGGTCAATTGAATTGAACAGTGGTTTGTTCTGTAGACAATCGAAAAAACAACAATTATTCTTTAAAGGGCTAATAATATTGACCTATTTAGACATAAAAAAGACAAAGAAATTAGTGGCGTGAAAAAGTGTTTGCTCCCTTACAGATTTCTTATTTGAGTCCATGCATATGCATTTATCTGAGTATATTCGTTGTTTATTTTGTTGAATTGTACTTGATATTGATGCTGTTTCTTCATATTGGTTTATGTTTGTGAAGCACTTCGAGTTGCATGTATGTATTTAGGAAAAGTGCTCTACAAAAAATGCATTCCCACATAGCAAAATATCTCTGGCCCAGCTCTGGCCGACACAATCAGCTTTTGCTTGGCCCACATGCCGCAGTGAATTACGGTACATGACTGGACCAAGTCTGTGCTTCCAGACAAGAGCCAAACATGGACCAAATCTGGGCCAAGTCTTAGCCAAGTTAATAACCCATAACTGAGCCTGAACTGGGCCAGATATGTTGGTGTGTCACGACTGCAATGAAATTGATAAACCCATGAATCATTGCACTTTAGGCATGCTATGGGCGCGCCTTTCCTCAAAGCGACCTGATTGGTAGAATTTTTTATTTTTATTTGAAAATAATACAAATGTGTTTTTTATGAGTCAAGATAGACCAGACTCACATGGCCCATATATCAATTATTAACATCTGGGCCAAATACTACATTTTACATCTGGCCCAAGTATTGTGTGCCGCCTTAAAGACGGTGTCACCTCTGCCAAACCAGGGCCAAGTTTGGCCCACATGCTGTATGCCACTGCCGGATGAATGCCTGCTGTGCCAGATTTATGCCAAATCTGGGCCAGAATTCTATGCTACCTGGGTTATTATTACTATAATTATTATTTGTTTGCATGTTTGTCACACTTCAATGTTTCAGATCATCAAACTAATTGAAATGTTAGTCAAAGAGAACACAAGTTAAATGAACACATTTTAAAGTGAAGGTTTATATTATTAAGGGAAAACTAAATCCAAAACTACAAAGCCCTGTGTGAAAAAGTGTTTGCACCCTAATAATGACCTAATAACTGGATTAAATACTCATTCATTCATTTTCTTTTCGACTTAGTCCCTTTATTAATCTGGGGTAGCCACAGTGGAATGAACCGCCAACTTATCCAGCATATGTTTTAAGCAGAGGATGCCCTTCCAGCCGCAACCCATCACTGGGTAACAGCCATACACACCCATTCACACACACACACTCATACACTACGGCCAATTTAGTTAATCAATTCCCCTAAAGCGCATGTGTTTGGACTGTGGGGGAAACCAGAGCGAAAGCAGAGCGGGGAGAACATGCAAACTCCACAGAGTAATGCCAACTGATCCAGCTGAGACTTGAACCAGTGACATTCTTGCTGCGAGGCCACAGTGATAACCACTGAGCCACTGTTCCGCCCATGGATTAAATCGTATTGTTGGGTTGTTTAAGTATCATTAAGATATGTTCGCAGATCTTACTATTAGTTTGAATGAAATCAGATTTCACATTCCTATGTTAAGTTTAGTTAAAGTTTTAGTAAGCAAAGCTTTTTTTCTGTAGAGTATGGATATTTTTGTCCATGCAGGTATTTTAAATTGTCAACGTGAGGTAACAAAAATGTTTTAGGTTTAGCTTTTTTCATTACAAGAAAATAAACCCATTAGAAATAAAGCTGAAATCACCAAACAGAAATACTACAGCAAGACTTGAATCTATACATTCATAGTCCTATTACAGTTAACCAAACTACATATGAAATAAAGTAAATAAATAAACAAACTGAAATGAAGTCAAACTTTAAAATGTGATGTGAAAAGCAACATTAATGTTACAGATTTAATAAACTATATAGGCATACAAATATCAAAACAAAGATTTATAAAAATGCATCTAAAATTGTAATGAGAAGGAAATTTTTTTAATTATTAAAATGTATTATTGAATTATTCAAGCATTCATTAAAAAACTGTTGAAGCTAAAACATAAATATAATCAAAATATTGCACTAGGATACAGTTGAAGTCAGAATTATTCGCCTCCTGTAAAGTTTTTTCTTTTTCAAATATTTCCCAACAATGGAACAGATTCAGGAATTTTTCACAGTATTTCCTATAATATTTTTTCTTCTGGAGAAAGTCTTATTTGTTTTATTTTGGCTAGAATAAAAGCAGTTTTTAACCCATTTTAAGGTCAATATTATTAGCCCCTTAAGCAATATTAGTTTTGGATAGTCTACAGAACAAACCACTGTTATACAATGACTTGCCTAATTACCCCAACTTTACCCTAATTACCCTAGTTAAGCCTTTGAATGTCACTTTAAGCTGAATATTAGTATCCTGAAGGATATCTAGTCAAATATTATGTGCTGTCATCATTAATTCATTCATTTATTTTATTTTCAGCTTAGTCCCTTTATTAATCTGGGGTCGCCACAGCAGAATGAACCGCCAACTTATCCAGCATATGTTTTTACGCAGCGGATGCGCTTCCAGCTCCAACCCATCACTGGCAAAGTGCTGTCATCATGCCAAAGATAAAATAAATCAGTTGATAGAAATGAGTTATTAAACTATTATGTTCAGAAATGTGTCTCTTCTCTCCAAAATTAAATTAAATAGATTAAAATTGAACAGGAGGGCAAATAATTCTGACTTCATCTGTACACTGAAGTAACACAGCTGTTTAACTCCTCCAAGTTTCCTCAACACTTCTTTCATACAGTATGTAGTGAATGTCTTGCACTGTTTTTTTTCTGCACTTACAACCAGTGTAGACTTGAACACTCTTCCTCCGTACAGCCGCAGGTCACTCAGATACTTCAGATAATGAACCTTCGCCTGTAACGCCGTCAGCTTCAACACAAAACAGAAACCACAACAATTAGAGAACAGAAACTGGCGGGAACATAAACACACACTCCTGCTTCTCCTTTTGAGCATGAGAAAAACACACAAGCTGAAGTTCAGCACGTTTTTTTTCTCAGGTATTAACAAGGTGTTTATTCTGATTAATAAACAAACAAATAAACTAATTAATAAACACATCTAAAACAAAACTGCACAGAGAAACTGCACAGAAGGACTTACTTCAAATATTGACCATAATAACAAAAATAAAGTAACAAGAGCTTCAAGTGCTTAAACTGGTAAACTGAGACTAAGATAGACTCTCTTATTATGCTTTGCACCATTTATGTAAAAGTACAATGTCAAATAAAGTGTTTTCTTCTAAACAATAACAAGTGCTTAAAATGCTAAAGAACTGAACTGCTAAACTGATGATTAGAAGTCAAATCAAGGGCCATTATCACTTATTTTTTCTTTTGTTCTGGGTTGTAAGTAAAGTCCTGCAAACTCTCTCTCTTTTCTGTCAAATAAAAGCATCAGGCTACCTCAAATCGATCGCTCCACAGGAAATGTGCATTTAATTAATGCTCCGCTGTTAGTATTTTACAAAACCTCTGTCAACATGTTTAATAAGAGTCATTAGATTAAAGATTATGTCTTATGATTATGACGTTTTTCCTCCGTCTCACTCGCTGTTTATGTGTGCGTGCGAAAGAAAATGACAATGAACCTCAAGACTCATATGTTGACTTTTTGTTTAATGTTGTTGTTTACATATGATATTGCATTAATTTGCATACATGTTTTATAAGCTGTAAAATGAAAGCCTCAGTTTGCTGCGGAGTTATCATTATGCAGAAATCAAGAAAATCTTGGGATTTGTTTGATTGGTAGACTATGTAGGCTATTTTAAAAACTGATATTATATAAGAACTATTAATAACCCTACTAAAAAACCAGCCTAAACCAGCCTAGGCTGGTAGGCTGGTTTCAGCTGGTCAACCAGCCTGGTTTTAGAGGGGTTTTGGCCATTTCCAGGCTGGTTTCCAGTCATTTCCAGCCTAGTCTTGGCTGTCAGGCTGGAAGATGACCAGCTAAAACCAGCTTGACCAGCTTACCCAGGCTGGGAGCCCAGCCAAAACCAACTATGTCCAGCTTAAACCAGGCTGGTCAAGCTGGTTTTAGCTGGTCATTTTCCAGCCTGACCAGCCAAGACTAGGCTGGAAATGGCTGGAAACCATGGAAACCCCTTTAAAACCAGGCTGGTCAACCAGCTTAGTCTGGTTTAAGCTGTTTTTTTAGCAGGGAACTGTAATTTTCCCAATTGGAAAAAAAGGTTGATTTGTTGGTTGTACAGTAAATCATCAGCCTGTTTGTTAAGTTTAATGACACGGCTCCAGGCAGCACAGAGGCGATCAGCATCATCAGCATTATCTGTGTCAAACTGTGACCAGAAATATCCTTCTTTAATTTTGCTTCTTTGGCAAAATACGTCTGTAGGCACGAGTGTTTGCACGTGTTACTGTCCCGCGAGTTAACAAATATTTGTTGCACATTTAGGGGCCGATCACAAAGCGCAAGCCTTTCTGTTCCAAAAACGCGAGGCGCACCGCACTGCCTTTATGTTGACAAGAAAAAACGAAGCACGGGGCTCTTTTGTATGTCACTATGAACAACTGAATCAGCAAGTCTCTCCTCCATCATTAAAAGTTCGCCGTAGTCGCCATGACTACACAAACTCTGCTATCACCTCAAGCAGACACCCTGCAGTGCTTTCATTTGATTGAAGAATGAAATATATTTACTGACGTAACACGCTATTTCCGCTCGAGCGCACAGTGCGCAACGGCAAAACGTGAGGCACCCAGGGAGCATAAGCAGCGCGTAAAACACTCGCAGCTGTTAGTAAACCATTCAAAAAATACGCCTCTCAACGCAAAAAGAACGATCGCTGTGATCGGCCCCTAATGCAGCCAAACTTTCAAAATATATTAAATAATATTTTTTAATCTTTTACTGATGCCATTAACGGTTAATTGATTATTTTGAGCATCCCTAACTAATCCGCATGCTCGGGCTCATTCATTCATTCATTCATTTTCTTTTCGGCTTATTCCCTTTATTAATCTGGGGTCGCCACAGCAGAATGAACCGCCAACTTATCCAGCATATGTTTTACGCAGCGGATGCCCTTCCAGCTGCAACCCATCT
Source organism: Danio aesculapii (assembly GCF_903798145.1). NCBI lineage: Eukaryota > Metazoa > Chordata > Actinopteri > Cypriniformes > Danionidae > Danio > Danio aesculapii. The sequence goes on along the minus strand of NC_079443.1, from coordinate 53,588,884 downwards.
CTGGGAAACATCCATGCACACTCATTCACACACATACACTGGACAAGTTAGCCTACCCAATTCACCTGTACCCTATGTGTTTGGACTGTGGTGGAAACCGGAGGACCCGAAGACCCACACGAACGCAGGGAGAACATGCAAACTCCACACAGAAATGCCAACTGACCCAGCCGAGGCTTGAACCAGCAACCTTCTTGCTGTGAGGCGACAGCACTACCTACTGCACCAGTTTGTCCACAGCATGATCACTACCTTTTTTTGAGAATGGAAAACGTCCACAATCCTGAACTGCAGCAACATGCTTGTGAAAGAGCAATTGGAAGAAGCGTAATTTCTGGCAAGGCCAACATGAGGGACAGGATGTCCACCAAGAGTACATTTTTTCATAGTTGCCATTTTGTAGTATTTTTTTGTTTATTTGAGGTAACATATGAAATATAAAATACAGTAATTGAACAAGCAAGATTACACTTTGCGTGTAATACATTCGTACAAAAATAACTGTACTGTATGAATACAAGTGCTCATTTATTTTTTTCTATGTACTATTGACTCTTCTCAACAAGTGAAGTTTATTTATACACTAATTTCGGAGAGGATCACGAGCTTATGATTGATCACAGCTGGTCCCGCATTATCCAATTCATGATTCACCAATCAGACGATTCCTAAGACACTATAAATACCCTCAGTTTCATATAACAGCCATCTTCATTTTGAAGAATCCTTCCTTCCACCCATACTCCTCCTCCTTTCCTAGATGGGTGGCATGGTGGTCCAGTGGTTAGCACTGTTGCCTCACAACAAGAACGCCACTGGTTCTAGTCCTTACCAAGCCAGCCAACGTTTCTGTGTGGAGTTTACACGTTCTCCCTGTGCTCGCGTGAGTTTCGGGTTCCCCGGTTTCCTCCCACTGTCCAAAAACATGCAGCTTAAGTTAATTGACTAATCCAAATCAGCATCATAGACATGCTCCTAGTAAGTAGTTATCGCTTAAGAGCGATCACTATCTGTTCATTAGCTACTAGAGCAGGGGAGTTCTCCAGATCTACCTGAGCTCAAACTCCCCTCTCGCCTTGCAAATGGGAGGAAGCCCCGGGCTCGAGGATCTTATGAGCTCAGGGCTCTCTCCTGGGACAGCATGTTGAACACGCTTTATAATCAATCATCAGCTAAGTGTCAACTCTTAAGATATCAGATTTTTGTAAATCTTAATGTCCATGGTTGACTGTCTTGGTAAAAAACAACCCATCATTTTGAGCAGTGTGGCTCACACGATGACAAATACACAGTATGTTTTGGTGGCCTTGGCCAAATTACTAACACACTAACTAGGTTTTGAAGCATGAATGAAATGTTTTGGGGGAGTAACTACATTTTGCAGACATGCAATAAAGTTCTGAAGTTCCACCAAACTGTTTTGAGATTTGCACTCACAGTTTAGAGAAAGGTAAGACTGGTTAGAAAAATGTGCCAAAGCACTTGATAAAAACTAATTATTAAGAATATTAAGTTTTTATAGATTTAGAATAGAACTGAACTGAATAGAAAAGAATAGAAAGTGTGGGAGAATCAAGTGTCCTCATCTTAAGTATTACGACTTGCTGGAACACTTTTACTGAAAATCATGCGGTTTCGCTGGCACTGGCATCCCTATTCACATTCCACACAGAGGAATCTGAATCCTGAAGTGCAGCTCAAAAGATTAGTTTTAACCCGTCTCTTCATCTGTGAGTGTGTGTGTGTTCACCTTTTTGCCAGGAGGCACCAGGTTCTGGTTTGTCTTCAGGATGTGTGTGAGAGCCTTCTTGATGTTCTTCTCCTTCATGCTGGACAGAACGGCTGGAGGCAGAAACTGAGCCAAACCCCATTCCTTCCTGCAAACACACAACACAGCGTTCAGCACATACATACACACACACACACGCCCAAATCTCTTCTGCTCTAAATGAAGACACTTCCATAAACTCTCCCTGATACAATAAAATAATATGGTAACACTTCAGTTTATGTAATAGTTCTCACTATTAACTAGGGGCTGATTATTACATGCCTGTTATCATGACATTAACTGTATATTAATATCTATAAAAATCACATATTCTGCATGATATTACCCTACATCACTAATCCTAAACCCAACTACTACAATAATAACTATTAATAAGGAGCTAATTAAAGGTTTATTGGGACAAATCCTGATTAATTGTTTGTAAATTGCAAAAATAGTTCAAAAATACAAACAGAATGTTACCGAGAATGCTGTACATATAATAAAATAAAATATTCAATACATTTCATGCACAGGTACTCTCATGTTATAATTTTGTTTAGTAATTTACTTTGTATTACAAATATAGAATATACAATAAATTCACCCTCCTTCAAAATGTTCATTATTTTTCAGATATTTCTCAATTGATGTTTAACGAAGCAAGAAAATTCCGTATTTCTCATTATACGTTTCTTCTGTGTCATTATACACTCACCGGCCACTTTATTAGGTACACCTGTCCACCTGCTCATTAATGCACATTTCTAATCAGCCAATCACATGGCAGCAAATCAATGAATTTAGGCATGTAGACATGGTCAAGACGATCTGCTGCAGTTCAAACTGAGCATCAGAATGGGGAAGAAAGGGGATTTAAGTGACTTTGAACGTGGCTGGTCTGAGTATTTCAGAAACTGCTGATCTACTGGGATTTTCACGCACAACCATCTCTAGGGTTTTACAGAGAATGGTCTGAAAATGAGGAAATATCCAGTGAGCGGCAGTTCTGTGGGCGTAAATGCCTTGTTGATGCCAGAGGTCAGAGGTGAATGGCCAGACTGGTTCCAGCTGACAGAAAGGCAACAGTAACTCAAATAAGCACTCGTTACAACTGAGGTCTGCAGAAGAGCATCTCTGAACACACAACACGTCCAACCTTGAGGCAGATGGGCTACAGCAGCAGAAGACCACACCGGGTGCCAATCCTGTCAACTAAGAACAGGAAACTGAGGCTACAATTCACACAGGCTCACCAAAACTGGACACTAGAAGATTGAGAGAGTCTCCATTTCTGCTGCCACATTCAGATGGTCGGGTCAGAATTTGGCATTAACAACATGAAAGCATGGATCCATCCTGCTTTGTATCAGCGGTTCAGGCTGCTGGTGGTGGTGTAATGGTGTATGGGATATTTTCTTGGCACACTTTGGGTCCATTAGTACCAACTGAGCATCCTGCCAATGCCACAGCCTACCTGAGTATTGTTGCTGACCATGTCCATCCCTTTATGACCACAGTGTCTCCATCTTCTGATGGCTACTTCCAGCAGGATAACGCACCATGTCATAAAGCGTGAATCATCTCAGACTGGTTTCTTGAACATGACAATGAGTTCACTGTACTCAAATGGCCTCCACAGTCTCCAGAGCTCAATCCAATAAAGCACCTTTGGGCTGTGGTGGAACGGTAGATTGGCATCATGGATGTGCAGCCGACAAATCTGCAGCAACTGTGTGATGCTATCATGTCAATATGGAGCAAAATCTCTGAGCAATATTTCCAGTACCATGTTGAATCTCTGCCATGAAGGATTAAGGCAGTTCTGAAGGCAAAATGGTCCAACCCGGTACTAGTAAGGTGTACCTAATGAAGTGGCCAGTGAGTGTATGTTTCTATAGTCTTTTTTTCTTTGGCTGGGATATTTAAAAATTTTTCAAAATAGATAAAAAATAATAATAATTGATGTTTTATGTTGCAATGGCTTAATTGTCAAAATATAAATAAATGAAACAAAAAACGAGTATACATTTTCTTTTCTTAAAAATAATAAAAATTATTTCACGATTTCAACTTGATGAAGGCAACCTTACAGTTTTAGTTGCATAGGCATAAAAATAAAGAAAAAAAAAAGATAAAAATGCAAGCTAAAATGAAAATAAAAGGGTAAAAATTATAAAACAAATATTTAGAAATATTCAATTTAATATTGAATTCTTTTTAAATTAAATGAAAATATATTATTAATTTTACAGATCACCCTATTCCAATATGCTAAAAGTCACCAGCAAAATACTTACGTGCAATTTATTTTTTCTATATAAACAACTTTGCTATCTTTTCTACAGAATTTTTAATTGCATATTGTTGAATATGTGTGTGATTTTAATATATATATGTGTGTGTGTGTGTGTGTGTATATGTACATGTATCTATATATATATATATATATATATATATATATATATATATATATATATATATATATGTACATGTATCTATATATATATATATATATATATATATATATATATATATATATATATATATATATATATATATATATATATATATATATATATATATATATATATATATATATATATATATATATATATATATATATATATATATATATATATGTATTTGTTTGCTTTTATATACATATTTTTTGTGGTTTCATTTTCTATACACATTAATGTTGTACTTTGAGAAATATAATGTATAAAACTCATCACTTTTTTTCTCTCTCTTTCATTACTGAATTAATTCTGTCTTTCAGATGAGATGTTAAACCGAGGTCCTGACCCTCTGTGGTCTTTAAAAACACCAGGATGTCCTTCAGAAAAAGAGTAAGGGGTTAACCCTGACATCCTGGCCAAATCTGCCCACTGGCTTCTGTCCATCATGGTCTCCTAACCATCTACATATCATAAGTGGCTTCATCACTCTGTCTCCTCTCCACTAATAAGCTTGAGTGTGGGCTGGTGCAATATGGCTGTTGTCGCCTCATCCAGGTGGATGCTGCACACTGGTGGTGGATGAGGAGATTCCCCCTATGTGTAAAGCGCTATGAGTGTCCAGAAAAGAGCTATTTAAATGTAAGGAATTGTTATTATTATTATTATTATTATTATTATTATTATTATTATTATTATTATTATTATTATTATTATTAATATTATTGACTGTTGAGTTGACGTTGTGTTCACTATATTATTTCTGTATTGTTTAGATCAGGGGTGTCCAAACTCGGTCCTGCTGAGTTTAGCTTAAACGTGCTTCACCACACCTGACAGGAAGTTTCTAGTGTATCTAGTAAGAGCTTGATTAGCTGGTTCAGGTGTGTTAAACTCTCCAGGACACCGCCGCTCCAGGACCGAGTTTGGACACCCCTGGTTTAGATATTCTATTGAGTCATGTAACCAAAGTGTTTAAACGAACTCCAGATGTACCTGAACTCTGTTACACCGATGAAGGCTAGTGTTTGCTGAAACGTGTGGGTGTAGCTTTATGGACTAGCCATCTTAATAAAGGCCTTTCAAATATTTGTTTCACTTTTGTTCGAGTGCCTTGGACTTAAAATTTCACTGTAGATCTTAAAAAGCTGTTTGAACTGGACACTCTGCTTTAAAACATGCTAACAACGTGCTGAAACATACTTGACAGCAAAACTTGCTCAAACCTGCTAGTAATGTGCGCAAACATCCCAGCAATCCATCTGTCTGACAGACTGTCTGACCTTAGAAACCTTCAGCTTTTAAAACGGCTGCTTGCTCACATTTTATGGCCTCAAACCTTCTGCTGAGGAAACTTTAATGAACCCTTCCCATACAGTTACACAATCAATCTGAATTCTTGAAATTCAGAAGTAATGACGCTGAACTGTTTCTGATTTCCCCCAAATTTAAAAAGGCACCAATTATGGCTCTTTATACAAGATGTAAAATGAGTCTCGGATCAGTGTGTGCAGGTGTGTGTTAAGTTTCAGCTCAAAATAACACACAAATAATGTTTTCTAACTCTCTGAAGCTGACCCTTATAGGCTTTGATCCTAATTGAGGTGTTTTGATGACTGTCACTTTAAATGCAAATCAGATTGAGCTCTTTTTAGAAGAGGGCGGAGCTACAAGTGCCTGTGTGTCAGTACAGCAGCAGATTCAAAATAAGTCTAATGAGGGAGAGATGGTGACTAGTGGGCGGGGCTTTCTCCCTCTAATGACCCGTACGAAGGGAAAATGTCGAGTCTGATTATAAACAATACAACTAGTTCATGTTCACCATTAGAGGCTGGATATATTCACACACTGCTGACACACAACTATGCTTAAACCCCTTAGAAAAGTCATTTTTGCATAATAGGCCTTGAAAATTAAAGGGATAGTTCCCCCAAGGCTGAAATTCCCTCCTAATTTACTCTCCCTTAACTTGTTCCAAACCTGTTTGACTTGCTTTCTTCTGCTAAACATAAAAAAAGATATTCTGAAGAATGCTGAAAACCTGTAGCCATTGACTTACATAGTATTTGTTTTTCCTACTATGGAAGTCAATGGTTACAGGTTTTCAGCTTTCTACATAATTTCTTCAGAATAAAGAAACTCATAAAGGTTTATAAGCACTTGAGTGTAAATAAACAGTGAGCAAGTTTACATTTTTGGGTGAAGGATCCCTTTTATATTTATGGTGTTTATTATAGCATTTATAATATTTAAAACATTTTATGTCCTCGAATGTCATAAAAATGAAGATCTTTTAAAGAATTTTGTGACTTAAAATGTACACACATACTCCAACAAACATTTTACAGAATATATACACACAGTTAAAGGCAAAATAATTCACCCTCCTGTGATTTTTTAAAATATTTCCCAACCAATGTTTAAAAGAGAGGAAAAAACAGCACATTTTTAAGAGTAATTTAAAGGCTTAACTAGGTTAATTACGCAAGTCACGGGACAACATTAAAAAACTATTTCTGAAATGGACTTATAATATTGACGCTAAAAATGATTTAAACAAACAAACAAAAGTCTATCTTAAATATAAAGATTTTAAACTGCTTTTATTCCAGCCAAAGAAAAATAAAGAATTTACCCAGAATGAACTTTTTTTATAAAGAAAGAAAGAAAAAAGTAAAAGACAGAAAGAAAAAAGAAAAGAAAAAGAAAAGAAAAAATGCAAGGAAGGATGGAAGAAAGGATGAATGAATGAATGAATGAATGAATGGAAGGAAGGAGAGAAGGAAGAAAGAAATAAATGGAAAGGAGGAATGAATAGAAGCAAGCAAGGAAGGATGGAATAAATGCATAAATGAATGGATGAATGAAAGGAAGGAAGGAGAGAAGGAAGGATGAAAGGGATGAAAGAAAGAAGACAGAAAGAAAGAAAGAAAGACAGAAAGAAAGAAAGAAAGAAAGAAAGAAAGAAAGAAAGAAAGAAAGAAAGAAAGAAAGAAAGAAAGAAAGAAAGAAAGAAAGAAAGAAAGAAAGGATGAAAGCGATGAATGAATGAATGGAAGGAAGGAAGGAAGGAAGGAAGGAAGGGTGAAAGGGATGGAAAGAAGGAATGAATGGAAGAAAGAAAGATAGGAAGGAAGAATAATGATTGGATGGTAGGGTGGATAGAAGGAAGGAAGCAAGGAAGGAAGGAAGGAAGGAAGGAAGGGTGAAAGGGATGGAAAGAAGGAATGAATGGAAGAAAGAAAGATAGGAAGGAAGAATAATGATTGGATGGTAGGGTGGATAGAAGGAAGGAAGCAAGGAAGGAAGGAAGGGTGAAAGGTATGAATGAATGGAAGGTAGGAAGGAAGGAAGGAAGGAAGGAAGGAAGGAAGGAAGGAAGGAAGGAAGGAAGGAAGGAAGGAAGGAAGGAAGGAAGAAAGGAAGGAAGGAAGGGAGAAATGAATGGAAAGAAGGAAGGAATAAATGGAAGAAAGGAAGGAAGGATGATGGATGGATGGTAGGGTGGATGATAGGGTGTATAGAAGGAAGGAAGGATGGATGGAATGAATGAATGAAAGAAGAATGGATGGGATGAATGAATGCATACATGAAAGGAAGGAAGGAAGGAAGGAAGGAAGGGTGAATGGGTGGATGGGATGAATGACTGAATGAATGAATGAATGGATGGATGGATGGATGGATGGATGGATGGATGGAAGGAATAAATGGAAGGAAGGATGGATGCATGGATGGATGGGATGAATGAATAAATTAATCAAAGAAAGGAAGGAAGGAAGGAAGGCAGGAAGGATGGATGGAAGGAAGGATGAACAGAAGGATGGAATGAATGACTGAAAGGATGAATGGATGGATGGATGGAATGAATAAATGAATGAATACAAGGAAGGATGGAATGAATGAATGACTGGATGAATGAATGGAAGGATGAACAGATGGATGGATGGATGGATGGATGGACGGAATAAATGGAAGGAAGGGAAGGTAGGGTGGATGCATGGATGGGATGAATGGGATTAATGAATGAATGAATGACAGGAAGGAAGGAAGGGAACAAAAGGATGGAATGAATGAATGAAAGGATGGATGGATGGATGGATGGATGGGATGAATAAATGAATGAATAGAAGGAAGGATGGAATGAATGAATGACTGGATGAATGAATGGAAGGATGAACAGATGGATGGATGGATGGATGGATGGATGGATGGATGGATGGAATAAATGGAAGGAAGGGAAGGTAGGATGGATGCATAGATGGATGGGATGAATGGGATGAATGAATGAATGAAAGGAAGGATGAATGGATGGAAGGAAGAAAAACAGAAGGATGGAATGAATGAATGAAAGGAAGGATGAAAGAAAAAAGACTCACTCGATGTACTTGAGCGAGACCTTCTGTGTGTGTTTGGTGCTGAGCGTCAGGATGTACATCTGAAGAGCAGCGAGACGAAGAGCCGTGTCGTATTTCAGCTCCGACCCAAAACGCTCCTGCACCACATCCTTACAGCTCTGCATTCAGAACACACACAAACACACACACACACAGTCAACAACACACCGCGTAACCTTTCCTCTGCTGTTTGCCTTCACAATCTCGATATCTGCACAGAATTATGCTGTATGCCATGTGCATGATAATAATAATTCAATGAAATAATAATGCATGAAACCATTTACACTGCAGCAACTGTGTGTTCTTCACTGCTTAACATTTTACAGTCAATGCACATGCAGATAAAAACAAATAAATACATTAATTCATAAATAAATAAATAAATAAATAAAATAATAAAATTCAGGTCAAAAGCATGTGACATTCAGGAAAAAGAACAAATATTGCATAACAACAACAACAACAACAACAACAACAACAACAACAACAATAATAATAATAATTATTATTATTTTTAAAATAATAAAATAAGTAAATAAAGTTCAGATAAATTAAGCATGTGATATTTGAGGGAAAAAGCATAACTATTATAAAAACAAACAAACAAACAAACAAACCAACCAATAAATAAATAAATAATAAAATATAAATATAAAAACTAAATGCTTTTAGTCAAAAGCATGTGATATTTGGAAAAAAAGCATAAATGTTACAAAAATAAAATAAAATAAATTTAAATAAAGTGAATAAACAAGTAATTCAGCTCAAAAGCATGTGAAAAGGATGTGAAATGTGATTTGGGAAAAGGCATAACTATTAAAAAAATAAATACAAATAAAACAAATGTAAATATTATTAAATAAGTAAGTAAATTAATTTCAGGTAAAAAAGCATGTGATATTTGGAAAAAAGCATAACTATTATAAAAAACAAACAAACAAACAAACAGACAAACAAACAGATAAATAAATAAATAAACAAACTTTAAGTCAAAAGTCAAAACCATGTGACATTTTGGAAAAAGCTTAAATATAATAAAATCTAAAATAAAATAAAATTCAAGTCAAAAGCATGTAATATTTGGGGGAAAAGCACAACTATTATAAAAAAATAAACAAACAGATAAACAAAAAAATAAGTAAATAATATTCAAGTCAAAAGCATGTAATATTTAGGGGAAAGCACAACTATTATAAAACATAAACAAACAGATAAACAAAAAAATAAGTAAAAAATATTCAAGTCAAAAGCATGTAATATTTGGAAAAAAAGCATAACTATTATAAAAAATAAATAACAAACAAAAAAACAAACAATCAAACAAACAAACAGACAAATAAATAAATAAATAAAATTCAGTCAAAAGTATGTGACTTAGGAAAAAGCAAAAATATCATAAAAAGTAAATTAAATTAAATTAGTAAGTAAATAAATTTCAGGTGAAAAAATGTGATATTGAGGGGAAAAAGCATTAACTATTATAAACAATAAAATAAACAAACAAATAAACAAACAAACAAACAAACAAACAAACAAACAAACAAAGAAAAAAATTCAAAAAAAAAATTCAAGTCAAAAGCATTTGATATTTGGAGAAAAAGCATAACTATTATAAAAAAATAAATGAATAACAAACAAACAAACAAACAGATAAATAAATAAACAAACAAACAGATCAATAAATAAATAAATAAATAAATAAATAAATAAATAAATAAATAAATAAATAAATAAATAAATAAATAAATAAAAGTCAAAAGCATGTGATATTTGGGGGAAAAGCATGGTTATTATAAAAATAAATAAATAAATAACAAACATACAAACAAATAAATAAACAAATAAACAGACAAACAAACAAATAAATAAATAAATAAATAAATAAATTTCAGTCAAAAGTCAAAAGCATGTGATATTTGGCGAAAAAGCATAAAAATTTAAAAAGATTAAATGAATAACAAACAGATAAATAAATAAATAAATAAATAAATAAAATTCAAGTCAAAAGCATGTGATATGTGGGAAAAAGCATAAATATATATAAAAAGCAATAAATCAAAATTCATTTCAAAATCATGTGATATTTTGGAGGAAAGCACAAACATTATAAAATATAAAACGGTAAATCAAACCAAAACATATGTGAACCACAAACTTGCTCTCAAATGTGTTACCTGCACATAGAGATAATCAAAAGCAGCAGCATCTCTTCTAAGCAGATCTACAGGATCTTTAGGAAGGAAACTGATGCGGAAATAACACTTCATCTTATGTGAGCCCGGCCTCTGAGTCACCTGAAACAACAATAGCTCATTTAAACATCTGTCTGCGCTTCTTATAACTTCAGAAACACTTGTTATTGAATGCACAAACACATCAAACCTGTGTTAGCATCTCCTGTTCGTGTAAAAGCATCAGTTTTGTTGCAGATCCTTCCACCTTGTGCTCCAGCATCAGAGAGAAGTGCTCGATGCTTTTAATAGACAGCTTCTCTTGCAGCGTCAGAATAACATCCTTTCAGAAACACAACAATAAATACATCAGCTCTGTTATACATGATTATTACGCAGCTGTCAGGAATACTCTATTATGATTGGTCAGTCCAATTTTGTCCATTTCATAATAGTCAGCTTTAACACAAACTTGACTGTTTGGCGCCATCTTGTGTCTGAATAATGCTCAGGTTAGTGTATACACCATCAGCTGTTTTAGTTCGTCAGCTTTTTGCTTTTGACTGTTTGGCGCCATCTTGTGTCTGAATAATGCGCAGGTTAGTGTATACTCCATCAGCTGTTTTAGTTTCTGTCAGCTTTGTGTTTTTGATTGTTTGGCGCCATCTAGTGTCTGAATAATGCTCAGGTTAGTGTATACTCCATCAGCTGTTTTAGTTTCTGTCAGCTTTGTGTTTTTGACTGTTTGGCGCCATCTTGTGTCTGAATAATGCTCAGGTTAGTGTATACTCCATCAGCTGTTTTAGTTTCTGTCAGCTTTGTGTTTTTGACTGTTTGGCGCCATCTTGTGTCTGAATAATGCTCAGGTTAGTGTATACTCCATCAGCTGTTTTAGTTTCTGTCAGCTTTGTGTTTTTGACTGTTTGGCGCCATCTAGTGTCTGAATAATGCTCAGGTTAGTGTATACTCCATCAGCTGTTTTAGTTTCTGTCCGCTTTGTGTTTGACGCCATTTTGTGTCTGAATAATGCTCAGGTTAGTGTATACTCCATCAGCTGTTTTAGTTTCTGTCAGCTTTGTGTTTTTGACTGTTTGGCGCCATCTTGTGTCTGAATAATGCTCAGGTTAGTGTATACTCCATCAGCTGTTTTAGTTTCTGTCAGCTTTGTGTTTTTGACTGTTTGGCGCCATCTTGTGTCTGAATAATGCTCAGGTTAGTGTATACTCCATCAGCTGTTTTAGTTTCTGTCAGCTTTGTGTTTTTGACTGTTTGGTGCCATCTTGTGTCTGAATAATGCTCAGGTTAGTGTATACTTCATCAGCTGTTTTAGTTTCTGTCAGCTTTGTGTTTGACTGTTTGGCGCCATCTTGTGTCTGAATAATGCTCAGGTTAGTGTATACTCCATCAGCTGTTTTAGTTTCTGTCAGCTTTGTGTTTTTGACTGTTTGGTGCCATCTTGTGTCTGAATAGTGCACATGTTAGTGTATACTCCATCAGCTGTTTTAGTTTCTGTCCGCTTTGTGTTTGACGCCATTTTGTGTCTGAATAATGCTCAGGTTAGTGTATACTCCATCAGCTGTTTTAGTTTCTGTCAGCTTTGTGTTTGACTGTTTGGCGCCATCTTGTGTCTGAATAATGCTCAGGTTAGTGTATACTCCATCAGCTGTTTTAGTTTCTGTCCGCTTTGTGTTTGACGCCATTTTGTGTCTGAATAATGCTCAGGTTAGTGTATACTCCATCAGCTGTTTTAGTTTCTGTCAGCTTTGTGTTTTTGACTGTTTGGCGCCATCTTGTGTCTGAATAATGCTCAGGTTAGTGTATACTCCATCAGCTGTTTTAGTTTCTGTCAGCTTTGTGTTTTTGACTGTTTGGCGCCATCTTGTGTCTGAATAATGCTCAGGTTAGTGTATACTCCATCAGCTGTTTCTGTCTGCTTTGTGTTTTTGACTGTTTGGCACCATCTTGTGTCTGAATAATGCTCAGGTTAGTGTATACTCCATCAGCTGTTTTAGTTTCTGTCAGCTTTGTGGTTTTGACTGTCTGGTACCATTTTGTGGCAACAGCTTGTTATATCATTTCAAGTGAAGTCAGTTTATTAAAAAAAAATCCTACTGACCTTTTCATTTCATTTATGTATATATGTTTTATATAACAATTTGTCATGTCCTGATATGGAAAGATTGGAATTTAATATGGTGTCCAAACATTTTCACATGCAAATATCCACAATGCTGATGTACCTTAATGGAGGTGTTGCAGTCAAACTTGAAGGATTTGGTTTGTCCGTTTTCCAGATAAACCTTCAACACGTTTGGCATGAAGAGCAAAGAATTATCCTTCACCGACTCCTGCAAAACAACATCATCATCCAGTTATTATATATAAAGTTTCTGATGGAGTTAATAACTAATACAATTCATTTGTATTTTTATATTAACATCAACAGGGTAGTAGCTGTAATAAATATACACTCTCAGAAATGAAGGCTGTCATTTGGGTAGTACCATTTCAAAATATACAAACATGTCGAGACCTTTGAGAAAGTTATGTATATATTTTTAGCATCTTAGATCAATTAAACCACTACAATACAGCCATAAACCTTCTAGTTTCCAATAAATGGATGAATAAAACAACTTGATGTCTTTTATCTGCTGAATAATCCATCACTGAGTCACAAATTTGCATATTCACATTCATTAACATCTCATCATGCCACTAATGGAGGAATAAGAATAAACAAACGCTATCATTTACGTAACATGTCTTTGTAATCTTCATCACAATGCAATAATGTGAAATCACTTTCCGATGTCAATCCGCTTATGCTGCAAAACGTCCACTTTTCACAATCCAATCAATCTCAGATGATTATAATCAAAACCCGACACTCTCTTCCTCTCTGAATCTCCGCTTTTACGCAGAAACGTCACATTATGAAGTTCAGATGAGTTGTAAACAGAGCTGGATTATATGCAATCTGGATTACGTAATCAGATTACAAAAATTTGATTACTTGTAATTCGAGTACACGACTTAAAAAAAAACTATAAAATAAATAAATTAATTAATTAATTAAGTAAATAATTAAAAAAATAAAATTAAAGTGAAAATAAATTACATAAAACTAGCTTAAAAAAACAATCATAGATAAAATTAAAGTAAATAAAACTAAAAATGTAAATAAAAAAAAATACAAAATTAAAACCCATTTTTTATTTTAGCATGTTGTCAATTTTGATATTTTAAAGTTTAGTTAAAACTAAAGAAGAATGACTAAAACAGGCATTTAAAAATAAAACAATTAAACTGGTGTGCAGACTTGGTCATTTTTCAGCATTAAATTTGAGCTTTCTATAATCTGGATTATGTGATCAGATTACAAATATCAGATTACTTATTAATATTAATAAGTAGTGGCACGGTGGCTTAGTGGTTAGCACTGTCGCCTCACAGCAAGAAGGTCGCTGGTTCGAGTCCCGGCTCGGTCAGTTGGCATTTCTGTGTGGAGTTTGCATGTTCTCCCCGTCTTGTTTTGGGTTACCTCTGAGTGCTCTGGTTTCCCCCACAGTCCAAACATATGAGCTATATTTGAGTGAATTTAAGAGTGTATGGGTGTTTTTCAGTAATGGGTTGCGGCTGTAAGTGCATCCGCTGTGTAAAACATGTGCTGGAATAGTTGGCGGTTCATTCCACTGTGGTGACCCTTGATTAAAAAAAGAGACTAAGGCGAAGGAAAATGAATGAATAAAATAAAAAGTAACCACGATTAATGAAAACAAGTTAATAATAAAAACCAAACAAAAATTAAAACTGGTCTGCAGACCTATTAGTGTTTTCTGCACTGAGTTTGACTTATTCGTAATTGTGATCAGATTACTAGTAATTAGAGTAAACTACTTTTTAATATACTCATAATTAGATTAGAGTTACTTTATGATTACATATCATTTACACAATGGCAGTAATTTGTTTATAATTCACTGATTCCTTTATAAATGTTTATATTGTTTAAGAACAAAACTGCCGCTTGTATTCATCCGTGATTCTGATCAGTTTTCATTTTTTTGCACTTCATGTGTTCATTTCATTTTCCTTCAGCTTAGTCCCTTTATTCATGAGGTGTCGCCACAGCGGAATGAACTGCCAAATTAACAAGCATATGTTTTACACAGGGGCGATGTGGTAGCACAGTGGGTAGCACTGTCGCCTCACAGCAAGGAGGTCGCTGGTTTGAGTCCTGACTGGGTCAGTTGGAGTTTTTGTGTGGAGTTTGCATGTTCTCCCCGTGTTGGTGTCGGTTTCCTTCTGGTGCTCCGGTTTCCCCCACAAGACCAAAGACATGTGTTATAGGTGAATTGGGTAAGCTAAAACTGTCCGTAGTGTATGTGTGTGAATGAGCGTGTATGGATGTTTTCCAGTGATGGGTTGCAGCTGGAAAAGCATCCGCTGCGTAAAACATATGCGGGATAAGTTGGCGGTTCATTCCACTGTGGCAACCTTAGATTAATAAAGTTACTAAGCCGAAAAGCAAATGAATGAATGTTTTACACAGCAGATGTCCTTCCAGCTGCAACCCAGTACTGGGAAACATCCATAGACACACACTCATACACTATGGACAATTTAGTTGATCAATTCCCCTATAGCGCATGTGTTTGGACTGTGGGGGAAACCGGAGCACCCGGAGGAAACCCACACCAACAAGAACATGCAAACTTCACACAGAAACGCCAAATGACCCAGCCGGGACTCGAACCAGCGTCCTTCTTGCTGTGAGGCAACAGTGCTAACCACTGAGCCACCATGCCGCCACCACTACATGTGTTTTATTTTATTAAATATTTGATGCTGCTGTGATATTACGGTCAATTAAATGTTGGCAATATTGTTTTTTGGGTAACACTTTATAATAACTACACACTAAGAGTCATCTAATAAGCATTAGTATATAGTGAATTCATTATTTGTTAAGCATTAACTCTACATTAATAAATGTTAGTAAGCAGTTTATAACTGCAGTTACAAATTCTGTATTATTGACTTGTAAGCACATTTATAATGGGCTTAATAATCTTATTTTCATACGTTGTAAATGAATCATTTTTCATTACTAAATTAAGTACTGCATTATTTACAAACTAGTTGTTTAAGAATAGTTGGTTGTTTTTTAAGATCATCCAGAATGAGTTAATAAACGATTAATAAACTATAGAAATTAATCAAAATTCTAATTATATATCTTATTATTCAGGCATATACTAATAGTAAATTTGTGTGTTAATAAATGCTTTATTAACTCAACTTCATGCAGTTTTGTGACCTAATCTAAAGTGAGGACTATTCATGCTTTATAAATCCTTTATAAATGACAATTAAAGGCAGGAAAAATGAAAAATAAATGACATTATTGATTTCTATTCATTTGAAGATGCACAAATGAAACTGCATCAAATGAAAAATAAATCTCTTCAACCTTATTTAAAATAAGATTACTGCACAGTTTAAAGATTGCATCTTATTATATTGTTAAACTATTATATTGTTGTTGTTTTATCCAATTTTATGTCGTATTCTGACACTCCTGTTATTCAGCAATGTTTAAACTTTACAGTAATTTTACTTTTTAGATGAGATTGCAAAGATTACTGTTCATTTGATTCTGAGCCTTTAATTTTCATTTATAAGGGGTTTATAAAGCATAAATAATCCTCACTTTAGATTAGGTCACAAAACTGCATGAAGTTGAGTTAATAAAGCATTTATTAACATACACATTAACTATTAGTATATGCCTGAATATTAAGACATATAAACGTTAATTTCAATAGTTTATTAATCATTTATTAACTCATTCTGAATGATCTTAAAAAAACTCCAACTACTCTTAAATACAAATGATTTGTAAATAATTCAATACTTAATTTAGTAATGAAAAATCAACCAGTTACTAATTATGAAAGTACAATTATTAAGCCCATTATAAATGTGCTTACAAGTCAATAATACAGCATCTGTAACTGCAGTTACAAACTGCTTACTAACGTTTATTAATGTAGAGTTAATGCTTAACAGATAATAAATTCACTAGATGCTAATGATCAATAAATTATTTATAGTGTGTAGTTATTATAAAGTGTTACAGTTTTTTTGTATTGTTGCTGCTTTCTAAATGCACTTAATTTGAAGCAAACGTGATTTGGTTTTATTCAGTGTTACCATCAGGAAAAAAACACTCTATTAGTGTTAGAACTGTAAAGTATTAACTATCTATTATTGTACTTTAAAAACAAGCTGTTAATGCTCTTGTTGCTAATAATTAAAATATTTAATTATTGTCTCATTTAAATAGCACAAAATTATCCTGCTTCAACATTTAATTGAAGTCAAAATTATTCACCCTCCTTTTAATTTTTGGTTCTAAGTCAAATATTTCCCAAATGATGTTGAACAGATTCAGGAATTTTTCACAGTATTTCCTATTTATTATAATCTTTTTTCTTCTATAGAAAGTTTTATTTGTTTTATTTTGGCTAGAATAAAAGCAGTTTTTAATTGTTTTAAACCCATTTTAAGGTCAATATTATTAACCCCTTAATCAATATTAGTTTTGGATTGTCTCCAGAACAAACCACTGTTATACAATGACTTGCCTAATTACCCTAACTTTACTCTAATTAACCTAGTTAAGCCTTTAAACGTCACTTAAAGCTGAATACTAGTATCATGAAGAATATCTAGTCTAATATTATTTACTGTCATCATAAAATAAATCAATGAGTTATTAAACTATTATGTTTAGAAATGTGTTGATAAAATCTGCTCTCCGTTAAACAGAAATTGGGGGAAAAACTAAACAGGAGGGCTAATAATACAGACTTAAACTGTATGTGAAATCAAATAAGAGTTAGCACCAAAAGTAATCTAAATGTAATCCAAAAGTAGTCAGATAACATTACCATAATTGTGTAATCTATCCGTTTATATTACAGATTTTGTTGTGTAATTTCAGCAGCTGATTGCAGTTCATAGGTAATAAGTAATAAGCTGTAAATGTACAAATTAAATGAAAAATATGAGCTGCATGACATGCTTTCCAAGCAAAACGTGTCATTTTTCACTCACCGGCACTTGTCCATTAATAATGACTTCTTCAGCAAAGCGCACTTTGACCGGATTGGATTTCAACTTGGCCTTTTTAGCTGCACTGATGAAGGCAGATTTGGGAGACTGGTGGGAACAAAAGCAGAAATATTACTGAAAAATCAGTTTTATTAGGTTATTATCTTCTAGTCTAATAAGCAGATCTACATGAAACTGCAGCAGGGTTATGATCTTTAACAAAAACTAAACCTAAAAGCATAATGAAAAAGAAACTGAATGTTGAGTGAAATTATACCATTTATTTTAGCATTTCTTTTAGTTCAACATTAAGTACAAAATAATAAAACAAATACAAATTAATAAACGTACTCGAAGTGCTAAAAAGTCAAATAAATGGAAAAAATCATGGCGAAACATGCAACAAGTTTACTATAAACTAACTAAAATAAATAAAAATATAGAGAAGTGATATACAGTAGTCAACATTAGAAGTGGATCAAAACAGTTTATCAAAATACTCCTAAGACAAGAATGGGTGTTGTTGAATAGTTTCCAGACAACTTTAATGAACGGTTTTGATCCACTTCAAATGTATATATTCAATATAAGTATTGAACATGGCATATTTTTTTCCTGGGAGTAATACTTCTAAAGGAGCTGTTGACATGGAACTGAACCTGATTATGGTAAAAACTCAAACAATAAAAACATAAAAAATAAAACAAATCTAAATAAAAAATGTTCAGTGTATGGATGACAGAAGGAGAAAGTACTCAACTGCTGAAACATATTTAATACTTTATATATAAAAGGCTTGTTTGGTGCTGGCAGCTTAAAGACGCCCCTCATATGGAGAATGAAGTCACATGCATTGCTTAGGTGCGAGTTTCGTACAGACTTCAACAGAGGGTATAAATCTTGATGGTTCTGTGGATCTATCCAATCTGTCATGTTTCACATATGTTTTGTTGTTGTTTTCTGTTTTGCGTTCTCTCCTCTCATCCGTTGTGCATCCTATCCTGTTTTAGGTGTGCAACCATTGGTCGAGGGGGCCATCAATCATTATCATGACTCAATCGGCGTGCCAATCAGGAGCTGGTCCGCACAGTATAAAAGCCGTGCGCTTGCACTGTTCTCCAGGAGCGCTTGGCTCACCGCCAAACTCCTCGCTTGTATTGGCCGGCCTGTTCATTTGTGTTTGTTTAGTTTGGTTTAATTTGGTTGCTGTTGCTGTATTGTCTCATTTCTCTCGATTTAGTGATCGATATTTTAGATTAGCTTGTTGTGCAGCTCAATTTAGGATCTATTGAGAAGTTGACCGATCTTTATGAGAATTGGATTAATAGCTCTTGTTTTGCTAACGGCTAACAGTGTGTACTTCACGAGAACTCTAGTAATGTAAGCAGCTTAGTATATCTATTTGTTAGTTCGTTTATGGAGGCGTTGCCACATGTGTAATTATGTTTTGGAGTAGTTATGAAGTTTAGTTAAGCTACGTGCTGAAGATTACGGTTTTGTTCCTGCATTTTTTTTTGGTTAGTCAGTTTAGTGAGTTGGGGTTTAGTTTGTTTTGTTATACTTATTTCTTTGTTTTGGCAACACTCCTGCTTTCTTTGTATAATTCGATTATTTAAAATTACATCTAATTTCCTTTATTCATTGTTTGACATTCTCTGTTTAATAAATACTTTTTGTTTCACTAACCAGCAGTTGTGTCTTCTCCTTGTTCATCCAGCATCATTAGACTCTCTGATTGTTACGTTTAATCCATTTAATATCTTAATAACTTAAACACTGAGCTTTATTCTGTATTTTCTATTGGATTCGGCTCAAGTGATCGGCTGGGCCATTCTACAGCTTGATTTCTTCTCTCTAAAAGCATCTGAGAGCCTCCTTGGCTGTGTTTTGGATCATTGTCTTGCTGAAATGGTTTCATTTTCATCCTCACTGATCATTCTTGAGATGTTTCAGCAGCTTCATTGGAGTACACCTGTGGTCAATACAGTTGATTGGGACATGATTTGAAAAGGCATACACCTGTCTATATAAGGTCCCAGGGTTGACAGTGCATGTCAAAGCACAAACCAAGCATGAAGACAAAGGAATTGTCTGTAGACCTCAGAGGACAGGATTGCTGCTCTAAAAGTTCCAGTGAGCACAGCGGCCTCCATCATCTGTAAGTGGAAGATGTTTGAACCACTAGGACTCTACCTAGAGCTGGCCGGCCATCTAAGCTGAGTGATCGGGGGAGAAGGGCCTTAGTCAGTGAGGTGATCATAACCCGATGGTCACTTTGTCTGTGCTCCAGCGTTCTTCTGTGGAGAGAGGAGAACCCTTACAGAAGGACAACCATCTACGCAACAATCCACCAATCAGGCCTGTATGGTAGAGTGGCCAGACTGAAGCCACTCCTCGTCTGGAATTTGCCAAAAGGCATCTGAAGGACTCTCAGACCATAAGAAAACTAAACTCTCTGGTCTGATAAGACTCAAATTGAACTCTTTGGAGGTGAACGCCACGTTACGTTTGGAGAATAGCAGGCAGCGCAAAACACCAGGCTATTAGCATCCCTACAGTGAAGCATGGTGGTGTCAGCATCATGCTGTGGGGATGTACATCCTGAATGAAAACCTGCTTCAGAGTGCTCTTGACCTCAGACTGGGGCGACGGTTCATCTTCCAGCAGGACAATAACCCAAAGCACACAGCCAAATACCAATGGAGTGGCTTCACAACAACTTGGTGAATGTCCTTGAGTGGCCCAGCCAGAGCCCAGATCTAAATCCTATTGAACATCTATGGAGAGATCTGAATATGGCTGTACACCGTCGCTGTCCATCCAACCTGATAGAGCTTTAGGAATTTTTGCCCATTCCTCTTTGCAGTACCTCTAAGACAGGTGCTGAGCTTGTGGCATCATATTCAAAAAGACTTGAGGCTGTAATCGCTCCCAAAGGTGCATCAACAAAGTATTGAGCAAAGGCTGTGAATACTGATGTACATGTGATCTTCAGCTTTTTATTTGAATAAATTTGCACAATTTCAAAAACTCTTGTTACATTGTCATTATGGGGGATTGTGTGTAGAATTGGCAGGACATAAGGAATTTAATCCAGTTTGGAATAGACTGTAATATAAACAAATTTGGAAAAAGTGA